>NW_007730685.1:1876-4699 GCF_000696425.1 Galeopterus variegatus
TAATATCTCTAAGATGAAAATCTGACCAAGTCATCTTTCTTATTAATGACAGGCAACTCCTGCCCTCCAGTTAAAGCATTAACCTGTAGGTTGGTATTCAAAGCTCTGCATATCCCAACTCACTTTCCCAATCTCATTGTCTTCTACATCCATCCACTCATCCTGTATGCCTGCCACACCAAATTCCACCACAAACATCCCCATCCCCAAGCCTTCACTCATGCTGAGAGCTCTGAGTTCTAGATCCTGTCCACTGGACACTTCTACATGGAGGTTTCATAGCAAACCATAAACTCAACATGTCTAAAACCTGGGCTCAACTTCTTAGCAATGTTTTCCTCTCCTTCCTAACTTTCTCTTTGTTTTCCTCTGTTTTGTCTAATTATTTATCATCTTTCCCTGTCTTTTTTTCCTTCCTCCAGTCTCATACACATGAATGATCTCCAGGCTTTTGCCCTTGACTCTCTTCTTAATCTCAGCACTCCCTGGGTGTTTCATCTGTTCCTACAGCATTATTTACCACGTACAAGTGTTGATGAGTCTTCTCTTTATCTCCAGGCCAGACCTCTCTGCTGAGCTCCAGGCCCTTATTCAGCTGCCTGCTGGATACCACAACCTGGATGTCCTATAACACCTTAAATCCTACATGCTCGAAACTGAGTCATCACCCTCATCCCCCAACTTGCTCTTCCTCCAGCATCTCCCTTTATGGAATCTCCTACTACCTGGCTGTTCAGAAACCTTCAACACCTCCTTCTGCCCTATCCCTCTCCCCAAATCCTGCCCACCCTACCTAATCTTTTCTCTCTTCCCTCTTTCCTCAGACCGTCATAATCTCTCCTCTGAATTTCGCAATAGTTAAACAATGGTTTTTCTTGCCTCTGGTCTAGCCTTCTCCAATCCATCCTCTGCACGGCATCAGAGCAATATTCCTAACATATATATCTGAGAGTTACTTCCCACTCAGTACCCTACAGGAAAAGTCCACATTTCTTAGCATGATCCAGAGTCCTTCGTGCTCTGGGGTCTGCCCTCATGAGCAGCCCCAGGTTCCCCTTATGCTACACATACTGTTCAATCTGGTCGTAATGTCCTTCCTATACCCTAACCCCATCAATCCTTTCTCTACTTAGAAACTTTCTTATCTTTTAAGCCACCTCTTCAGAGAGGACTTCCAGAACAGTGCTCCAAGAGCAATCCATGCAGTACTCTAACTGTGACACTTATTTACTAGTCTGTCTCCTCTGGTAGACTATGAATCCTTGAGGGCAGGGACCCCGTCTCCATCATTTTTGCCCTGTAGCACTGTGTCTAGCTCTCAGCAGAAGTTTATTCAGTGCTTGCTGGACAATGATCTAATAGATGTGCAGTTTCACACGTAGAGAGATTCTTACCTCCATAATGACACACACGTAGTCAGTGTATTCTTGGTAACACAGGCAGAAAGTCACCCTCATTCACACTGATGGTTCAATGAACAAGGAGTCTTCAACAGACAATCACATGCCTCTACCATCACTTACCTATAGTCAGATGCCAGCATTCACCCACCTATCCACCTCCACATCAACCAAGTCACTCATAGTCACACCCATGCAAACATCCACAGTCACAAACTCCCACATGGCCACACACAAACTCACACAGAGCCACACATACACAGCCACACACACAGCTCCAAACACCTCGAGGGCACACTTCATCTCCAATTGTGAGCAAATGCTGTTGGTTTTCATTAATCTGCAGACTCTGTGTTTGCCAGTCTCTCTGGCTCCCCGTCTCCCTCTTCCCCACTCTCTCTCTTTCTGCTCCGAGGCAGGTGAGCGCATCAATTTTCTCCTCGTCTGTGGCAGTTAAATTAAATGGAATCGGCCTGATTGCTGAAAATCAAAGGGAAGGCTGATAAAGCAATTAAATCCCTCTAATTCCTCGTCCTGAAAGGTGCAGCGGCTCTGAAGCTAATTAACTTCATAATGAAAATCCTTCTTCACCCTTTTAGGCTCTTCTCCCTGGGTCCCCTCTCCTTTCCTTCTCCCCTTCTGGGGAGAAGCTGGTTACTGAGGAAGAGCTGGATCAGCAGCATTTAAAGTCAGAACCCTGGAGAGGTCTCAGGGGGCTCTCTCCCGTGTTCCCAAATCCAGCTCCCTTCCTCATCCCTCCTCCACTCACCTGCCTACCCTCAACACCAAGCCCCTTTCTCCTACACCCAGTGGGCTGCTTACCTCTCAACTGCATTTCTAGTACTCATCCCCACCCCAGACACCCAGCACTATGCCAACACCAGCTCTGCCCCTACATTCAGCCCCACCTCCCCCCCAGCCCTACCCCAACACCCAGCCCTTACCCCAAACACCTAGTCCCACCCTGATCAGCCCTCCCCAACACCAGCCCTGTCTCTAATACCAGCTCTACTCAACACCCAGCCCACCTAAACTCTAGCCCTTTCCCAGCACCAGCCTACGTCCAATGCACAGCCTATAATTCTGAGCACCTAATATGTGCCCAGAACTATACTGGCCACTGGAGCTATGGAGATGAATGAAGGAACAAGCCCTATCCTAAAGGATCTCCTTATCTAGATATAGAGACAGACAAGCAAAAAAATAATCACCATATGAGCTATAAGGCCTTCTTAAAGAGAAGCTGTCTTAGTCCATTCAGGCTGCTATAACAAAAAACCATAAACTGGGTGGCTTATAAACAACAGAAATTTATTTCTTACAGTTCTGGAGCCTGGGAAGTCCAAGATCAAGGCACTGGACGACTCTGGCTGGTGAAGTCCCACTTCCTTATAGATAGTGCCTTCTTGCTGTGTCCTCACAT
>NW_007730685.1:5702-8858 GCF_000696425.1 Galeopterus variegatus
CAGACTTATGTGGGCACATTGGCAGGGGGAATGGGGCCACAGGAGACAGCCAGTCGAAGCTTATCTGAGAGGTAACAGAGAGGTGTACTGGACAGCCTTCATGATTTGAGAGAGACAAGAGGTCCTAGTGCTGTGCTGCCCTGCCGCAGCCCTGTGGTTCTGGTACTCTAGTGCCTTCCTCTCTTCTCCTACTGGGAAGTCCATCCACTCACATGGCTTCAGAGGCCACCCCTCCGTTGATGACTGTGAGGTCCACAAGGGAAGGGGCACAGCTGTCACACTTACCATTGCAACCCCAGCCCGATCTATCATAGACACACGGTAAATATTTGTTGACTAATACATAGAAACAAAGAACGACTTTCAAATCTTCACCCCCAAGCTCCAGCCCCTTGTATTCCACTGTCGACTGAATATTTTCATTTGGCTGTTTCCATCTCACACTCAACATGTCCCAAACCAAACTCTGCCCTTTCCCCACCCCAGCCCTGCTCCTCTTCTAGAAAGTTTCCCATTTTAGTGAAAGGCACCACCAGCCACACTACTGACCACCAGCCACACTACTGACCAAGCCAAGGGCTGGGCTTCATTCCTGGCTCCTCCTCCCCCCACCATGGATCCAGCCTCCAGTCCTATTGATTCTGTCTTTCCACTGATTCCCCCTCTTTCTTCTCCCACTGCGGTACCCCAGTCACCACCTCTCACCGTCTCTCTCAGACTCCTGCACTGATTTCCTAACTTTGCGTCTCAACCACCTCCAATCCATGCTCCAGAATAATTCTAAAGTGGAAAATAAAACCACGCCATTCACCAGCTTACTACCATTCAGTGTGGCTCATCATTTGGCAAAGGCCAAACTCCTCAGCCAGGCGACAGGAGCCCCAGGCTTCAGCCACAGCAGATTTCTTACAGCAACCAAACATCCCAAATTCATGGCAGGGAGCCTTGACTCATGTTCCCTCCCTCTGCTTGGAACTCCCTGGTCCCCCAGCTTCTCCCCACCCCACCATATCATTCACTTGGTAAAACTCCGTCATCTCTCAAGGCTGCCTGCAATCTTCTCTAGTGGTTCTATTTTGGTTTTGTTTTCTTTTTGTTTTTTTGTGCCTTCTAAGCATTCTACATTGAGCAAGTATTATTTTTGTAAGTGGAAAATGTTTTTACTGCAGCTGGGAACTCCCTTCCCTCTAAAGGTTCTCCCCAGGCTCCCACACCCCTGCCCATAGAAATCAGCCTCCTTTGGCGCTCACTGGGCCCTCTCTCCCACCCTGTGGAACACCAGCATCCTATCTGTTTCACACATGTCTCCCTTACACACTGAGGCCCAGCAGCATCTGTGAGGACCCTGCTCATATGCTTTGCACAGTGCATAGCACATCAAATGTGCCCCATACTGTTGAACAAATGAATGGCCAACTGTCCTAAGAAAGAGCTGAAGGTTTGGTCAAACCACAACTTCCTGTGGGAGTCAGGATGTTGGGGGCATTTGATCTGGGAGAGGTGAAGAGCAGCCAGCATGCCCACCCTCATGGTAGGGCCCTGCCACATTCCCACCCACCCTCCACAACCCTTAGGACCCTGTCTCCCTGCCATGAAGAATCTTGATGGTTTAGGGGAAGGGTAGTAACAGAATTTCCCAAATGAAGAAGGCTACCTACCCTAGAGGCCCATGCCCAACCCCAGCCCAGCCCTGATCTCCACCTTCAGAGACCCCCAGAGGTGTGGCCAGAGGCACAAGGAGAGAAAAACAGTGGAGGGAGGAGCAGAAATGTGAAGGAAAGGCAGAGACAATGAGTAGCAGAGGGAAAGTAGCCCTCCTGAGGACATGAGAGAGAGATGGAAAAGAGACCAGCAGCAAGGTCCCCAGCACAGACCAGGGCCTCAGCGCCCACAAAGCTCACGGTTGGGATTGCGGACAGGGGTCCTGGGGAGAGGGAGAGGAGAGCGGGTCCCCAACCTCCGCAGATACTGGTCCCCATCTTGGGGGGATTCCCAGCCCATTCCAGAGCCTGCGGGCAGCACCCAGCAGGAGGCAGATGAGGCTGCAATGTGAGTGATGGGCACCAATTTGGGCCCAGATTCGCAGCTTTTGTGGGGGTTGGCAAATCTCCGAGACCAGACCGAGAGGGGATGGGCAGGGTGTGGGCAAGCAGGACTGGCGATGGGGAAGGGGGAGATCTCTGTGGGGAAGCACCTGGTTCTCTTCTCTGAGCACCCAGCGGAGTCCAGGTAACCAGTGACCAGTGTTGACCGCACAGCCAGGAGACTTGAGAGAGGACATTGTGTGCAGAGCCTGACTTCTGTTTGCAGAGAGGGAAGAGTGGGTCCCCTGAAAAGCCTAGTTACACACATACACACCATTCCCCAGCCCAGCATTCACACCCAGAGCAAACCTCTGTGAGACAGCTGGATGCACAGACCAGCAACACTGTGTGAGCACCTACCACGTGCCACAGCCTTCCAAAACATTCACACACTCAGTCACACCCCACACAGCTCTCAAGCCCACAGCCCCAGATCAACAGCACACACACAGTCACTCTCCTCACACCACCACCTCATCACACCCAAACTCACACCCACACCCACTTCCACAAGTCCAGCCCCAGAAGACACGGGACACAAAACACTCCTCAGTCACTCGCACTCAGTCACAAATAGTCCCCAATGCTCATTCACCCCCATCACGATGGCTCAGAGTGGAAGTCGGGCAATTTGCAAGACACAATTCAGCACACAAGGCGTCTCACAGCCTCCCAGACACCCTCGCACACACTCACAAGCAGGCAGACACACATGCACGCACATACACGCACATGCACAAATTGTTAAGTTTGACAAAAGTGGTAGTGACCGTCCCAGGGGTCTGGGTCTTGGTTTTGAAGATAAAAAAAGACAGGAGAGGTTACTGGGCTCACAAAGGCAATCTGGACCCCAGCCCTAGCAGTGTCCAGTGGGTCAGCCATAGGGTCCAGGTCTCTTGAGGACAGTCCTGTCCGTCCTGGCTGACTCGGGCCCAGCCCACACTTTCTCCAGGGCCCAGTCCCCTTCAGTCCCTACAGTCACCTCCTCCCTGGGCCCCCTCCTGTCAGCTCATTCTCTTTCCATCTGCATCCCTTCTCCTCCCCCCACCGACCCCCCCATCCCCGCCCCCCC
>NW_007730685.1:9616-11808 GCF_000696425.1 Galeopterus variegatus
TCCCCCGCCCCCCACTGCCCCCCCCATCCCCGCCCCCCCAGCCTCGGTGATAAAAGAGCCAGATTGGAGCGGGTGCCACGCAGCTTCATTCCCTACCATATGGGCCCAAAAGCCAAATCGTCAGCTAAGCGATTAAATCAAGTATGTCGAACAAAATGTTATGAACTGACATTATGGGTATATAATTTTATGCCATTTGTTGCCATCTGTTTATCTAAACAGCCCCCATTCCACACAGACATACAGACTCACACCTTCCCTCCTACCCTCCACCCGTCACGGTCCCCCCATCCCCAACCAGGGCCAGAGGTCAGAGACAAGAAGACACGTGCTTGGAAGTTGAAGAACTGGGGGCTCCAGGGTTCTTGGGAATTGGAAGGAATTGGGCGGCCAGGAGTCCCAGAGGGCTGATGGATGAGAGAGTAGGGGTCAGGATTGCTCACTGGCGCAGAAGGGGGCAAGGCCATGGGAGCAGGAGGCTAGGGAGTCAGGAGTCCTGGGCATAGACTGTGGCTAGGGCCCGGCATGGGGCCATGGACCTGGGCCAGGGAGCCTCCTTGGCAAGCCTCCAGCCTGGCACGTGGCATGTGTATGTGCGTGTGTGTGTAGGGGCCAGCACGACAGCAGCAGCTGTGCACCTCAGTGGCTGTGGGAGCTTCCCTCCCTCTGCCCCCTGTCTGTCCTGCGGGCCTGAGGCTCTTGGAGCCTTGTAGGGAGGGCTGGCTCTTCTTAGGACCACAGGCACAGTTTGGGGTCCAGAGGCATAGGGTAGAGATACTCATGTCTCCTCCTCAGGATGAGGCCACAAGGCAGGTCCCCCATCAAGCACAGAGGCTGGGAGCCCCCTCCTCATTCCCCACCAGCCCCAAACAGCTTCAAGTCTGGAATAACCCCTTAATACTCAGCCCATTGCCTCTGTGAGCTAAGTACAAACTCCCAGTCTCACATGCTCACCCATCCCACACCCTCCTGCCTCTCTGTGTCTGTCCATGTCTGCGGGTCTCTCTGCCTCGCCCTCCCTTGTCTGCCACCTCTGCCATGGTGAGTGTCTCTGTGTCTTTCTCACCTCCGTGTTAGTTTTTGTCTTTCTCTGTCTCTCAGTCTCTTCCTATCTGTCTCTGGCTCTGTTTCANTGTTAGTTTTTGTCTTTCTCTGTCTCTCAGTCTCTTCCTATCTGTCTCTGGCTCTGTTTCAGCCTCTGACTCTCCTGGAGGTGTAGGCTCGGACCTTAGAGATATCCACCTAGAGGTGGTGGCTCCACCAGAGGGTACAAGCCAGAGCCAGTGTTAGGAGCAGGGCCAGGGACAGAGCCCAGCAAAACATTACATACCAGGGACTCAGAGGGTGGACAGCCAGGTGACCCTGGGGCATTGAAAGCCTTGAGGCTGTTCCAGGAGCTGGAAGGAGAGTGGTCCATGTGTCAAGAAGTGTGAGGAAGTGAGGGAAACCTCGTGCCTGTGACAAGGCTAACACAGAAGTGCAAGAGGCAGGAAGTCCCAGCAGAAGGGTGTGCTGGGAAGATCGTGGGTGACCTCTCCCAGGATTTATTAAGACACTGCCCCAAACACACACACACACACACACACACATACACACACGTACACAGAGGCAGGTCCAAGGTGCACATCCATGCCTATTCACACCGACATACGTGGACACACTCTCACACACACAGGGTCACAGTGACGCTGTCCATATAAACATCTCAAGGTCACTGGCACCCACCCCATCACCATCAGGGACAGTGTTGGTAGCTAAACAGTAGCTCCCAGCTCACTGAGCCCAGCCCAGGCTTTCCTGCACCCAGACCCCTGCAGGGCTCCTGCAGGAGTGTGCGCAGGAGGCTGCGCCCCAGGCTGGGCCCGCCCTCCACTTCCACACCCAGCCTCATGCAGCCACCTGGCATCATCAGGGACACGTGTCTCCATCTCTGTTGCAGGAAGAGACTGAGCAATACAGAGAAGAGCCAAAAGTGAGCGACAGAAACCCAAGTGCGGGGAGGAAGAAACAGCCAGAACAACTGAAGAGAAGACCGAGAAAGGGGCGAATAAACAGAGAGAGACAGAGACACAGTCAGAGGACAGAAAGAGAATGAGAAAGACAAAGAGAAGGAAGAGACTTGAAGGCCCACAGGGAGAAAGCGGGACAGCAAGAGAGCTAGGGGACGCTGCGGGCGGGCGGGCGGGAGGGGC
>NW_007730685.1:12356-29391 GCF_000696425.1 Galeopterus variegatus
CCAGGACGCGGGAAGCCGGGAAGGCGCGGGTGGTGGCAGCGGCTGAGGCTGGAAAAGCTCATTTTGCTGGTAATTTACTCTCCTGCTTTTGGGCCGCTCTGCCTGCCGCTGCCGCCCGCCCGGGCTGCCTGTTCCAATATTAGATATAAACAAGTAAACTGTGTAATGGATCACATTAAGCAGGCCTTGCGTCTTGAGGCAGGATTTAATTTGCATGGCAGATTAGCTTGTCTTCCCAGCAAGGCACCCCGGGGCACCCCGAGCTGTAATAGGATCCCGCCTCTTAGAGCCCATTAAGGCAATTGAGAGCGCCTCCTAATCTCCTCCCCGCCCTGCACCAGAATCCCCTCCTGCTGGACAGGGAGGGACTTGTGATGGCCGGACCCCCACCTTGCCACCCACTGTGGTGTCCCCAACTCAGGCCCTACCTCACCCTCAAAGTGGCAACTCCACACTGCAAGGGTTGCCCCCCTTTCCACCTCTTGCCTCAATACCCAGCCTCAGAGAACTTCCCCTCTCTCCATCCCCAACTCTGCTTCAGAGCCCCCCAACTGCCCTGAACCCACTTCTTGCCATTCTGCCAAAGTCTCCCGAAACTCCAGGTCAGTGCTCTGACCCTCAACTTTCTCTATTCCCCTTATAGATCCCTAAAACCCTCCACTAATCAATGGGCTTCTTAGCTGAGGTCAGGGGTTAAAATGTGTTCCTTCCTTCCTTCAATTTTTCATTTAAAAGCTATTTATTGAGTTTCCTATGCCTTTAACAATATCGTTGCCAGGATTGGACTCAGAAGGACTCAGAACCTTCATGGAGATCATTGTTCAAGTCACAATTTGGTTGAAAATTGAAGCTGAGGTGAGTGGTTATAACAATCCTCATTATAGGGCACTTTAAAGGTCATTAATCCTCAGAGGAATCCTTTTAAATCAGCCCCACTTTAAAGATGAGGAAACTGAGGCTCAGTAAGGAGAAATGACTTGCCCAAGGTCAGTCAACTGGGAAATGACAGCTCCAGGACTCAATCCAGATCTTTCTGACCCCAAGTACAGCAGCCTTTCTTATATACCACAGTGCTGGGATCAGCACTGGGGTCCAGAAAGGAACAGGGCAGTCCTAGACCCCACACCAGGTTCTGTATCAGAATTAGGCCAGCCACGGATATCCATCTCCTGCCCCACCACCGGTCTGGGGTAGGTAAAGCCCACACCATGTCTCAGTTTCCCCACTCATTTAATGGGATGTGCTCCTGCAGTGGAGTTACTGAACACCAGGTAAGAGGACAAAACGACTGAAGGCTAGTGCCATCAGAAACTAGGGAGGTTAAGCGAAGACATGGGGAAGGACTTTCCATCTGTGGGAGCATCAGGCTGCGCTCCCTAAGCACTGGAGAGACCCTGAGCTGGACTGGGCTGGGCTGGAGAGGGGGGCTATGGAGCCTGCAAGCAGGGAGATGGGGCCCAGGGTGGGTGGGGATAGGGCCAGGCTAGTGAAGAAGGGTCAGTTCAGCCCTCCTTAGCTCACAAAGGGTCCTTGTTGTGGGTAATGGGACTCCCCTGGCAGCTTTATTTGCTGTCAGTGGCTTTTATTAAAGTCTCCAGTTTCAGACCCTCCAACCTCCAGTCATTGTGTGTGCTCCCCCTGGGCCCTGCCCCCAGCCCCTGGCTAGGGTGACTCTGAAGGGCCCCCCTGCCCCGTCTCCTGGGCCCCAGGCACCCCCAGCCACCAGCCTCCCACCTCCACCTCCCACCAAAAGAGCAGAGAGGCTATGCTCTCAGAGGGATCCTCTCAGCCTTGGTCCTCAGCACCCCGAACAGACCCTAGTCTCCCAGATGTTGTGACTGGTGCTGGGGGTGGGGCAGTGAGTCAGCCTGGGCAGAATTCACACAGAATGGTACACACGTGTGCACATATATGTGCAACCATGTGTGTCCTTGAGGCGTGTGCAACCATCTGTTCCCTCTACCCATGTCTGCACACAGACACATGCACAGACACCCTAGGAATGTGTACTGTTTAGAGACTAAAAGGGTGAGGGGGCTGCAGTTTGATTCCATAAGTATTTAGGGATACACTTCACCCCCCACCAGGCACCAGGTAAGTGCTAGGAGGTGGGAGAATAGAGAAGTGTCTCCCAGCTCAGACTGTCACCTGGATGCTGGCTTCCTGCTCCCTTCTCTCCTCCTGCAGACAGGGGAGAGTGTTTGCCCATGATAGGAAAGGGACTAGGGACTAGGCTGGGCCTTGACCCTGGGTTGGGAGGAGACTCTCAAATGCGCTGAATATCAGCAGGTGGTTTAACCTCACTTCACCCAGATCCACATCCCTCCTTTGTAGCCCAGAGCCCAGCCCTGCACTCAGAGCTCAGAACCCAAGCAGCTGACTCCTGGTCCTCACACACTTCCTTCCTAGAGAACACATTTGGGGTTATGGGCTCTTCAGGATGATCCCCCTGAAGGCAGAAGTTTGAAGTGAAATGGGTACATGATCCTAGAAAATTCTTGCTGAGCTAGGGGGGAAACAGAAGAGGGGCACAGGCAAGGACTGAAAGTGCCTTAGAACCCACAGAAGGGCTTCCATCCATGCTCCCCCTGGCCTCCCCAGTGGAAGAGGAGGGTAAAGGTGGCTGTTCCTCTCCATTACTCGCATATGTGAGATCTGAGGTTGGCATAAGTGCATGGCCAGTGACTGTGTCTGTGTGCAACTGGGCGTGGGCATGGGGAATCTGCATGTGTGTGCACGTGTGTGCATGCACATCAGGGTGTGTGTTTCTGCGTGTGTGTGCGCGCGGTTGTTAGAGTCGTGTGAGTATGAATACTTTGAAGCAGGCAGGGTATCAATCTGTATGCTGTGTGTGTCTCTTCTGGGGTGTGTGCTCTGGTGGGGAGCTGCTCCGTAGGTTTATGTAAGAAGAGGATGTCTATGTCTGAAGGTGACCACATGTACTCATGTTTATTGTGGGATGTCTGTCCTGTGTATGTTCAAGTATATAAGAGAGAGGGAGATGCGGGGTCCACAGCCCTCCCCAGGGTCTTCCGAGCTCCTGGCTCGTCCTGTGTCAGGCCATTTGGGGAGCTCCCGTGCTTTATGGTGCGCGGGTGAAAAATGGAAATGCTAATAAGTAGTCGTTAAATTGTCTTGCAAAAATGTTAAATGATAAATTGGGTAATGTTATTGTTGAAATGAAATATGTAAAATAAATGAGTTATTTATTTCTAATAAATATTTTGTTTACGATATATTTGTAGGGGTGTTAATTATTTTCCCCCTCAATTGGGGCAATGTATAAATTCTAATCAAGTGCAGGCTGTGGCGAAGGCAGCGGGATGGTGGTGGCCGCTCCGGGCCCGGCTGCTGGAGGACCTCGGCCGGTGATGGATGCAGCAGTCACAGCGATTGTTCTACTTGCTGCTGTTCCAGGCTCCCAAATATCTACTTGCTGCTGTTCCAGTCTCCCAAATATGACCTGTTTTCTTCCTAAAAAATAAAAAGAAAAAAAGAAGGAAGAAAGAAATGTTCTACTTGCTGCTGTTCCAGGCTCCCAAATATGACCTGTTTTCTTCCTAAAAAATAAAAAGAAAAAAAGAAGGAAGAAAGAAAAGAGAGAATTGGGGAAGGAAGCAAATAGGCCAGGGTCTCCATGATGAGATGATTAAATTTCCCTAGGCCGGGTCTTGCTACTTAGCTGCATAGGCTCTGGGCACTCCTGTCATTGTGGAACAGCTTCAAGAAAGGAGCAATAAATACATAAGCAAACGAAGCGATGAAGAAATTTCATGTCCCCCAGGCCCATCAGCAGCACTGAGTGCTCACACTAGGCTGGGCGCTCTCAGCTATTCCCACTCTCCTTGCCCCAGCGAGGGGATCTCCAGGGAGGTAGATGCCCCCCATCTCCTGTTTCCAACCCTGCCCAGGCAAAGCTTCCTCCTTCCTCCAGCTCTTCCTGGGAAGTGGCCCTCGCCCCCTTGACCCCAACTTTTCTCCCTCTGCCATCCCCCTCCAACCCTCCTATGCAGTAACCAACCTCCAGCACTATCCATGGCCCCTCCTAGGGGCCCTAGTTTACCTCCCTCAGGATCCATCTGATTAGAAATTGAGCTAAGCCCCAGCCTGGCCCCTGAGGCTGGAGAATGTGTGTGGTGGGGGTGGGGGGTACATTCCCCTTCAGAACAGGCTGCCTCCCCCCAGGGTGTTATCTCCCCATGGGTAATAAAACTGCTGAGGCAGGACGGCCTGGTAGGCAGGGACTGGCAATGGGCAGGGGGCATGGGATGCAGGGCCATTCTGTCCCTGCCCCAGGCATCATCCACCCCTCCCTCCGACTCCCCTCCCCCAACCCCTGGAGCTGAGCTAGGCTCCAAGTTCTCACAAGAAAACTCTGGCCTGACCTCCAACTAGGGATCTCCACCACTCAGCACGTCCTTCTTCAGGTTGGGGGCCATGGTGGGGGTTACACCCCCAAAGGAGCTGGGATTGGGCAGATTCAGGGGGTTCCTATGTGTCCTTTAGAGTTGGGTGGAGGAACCATGCCTCCCAGGCTGGGGTCCCCCCGGGGTCTTTCAGAAAGTGGGCCTGTACTTCTTCTACCCACCTACTGCCCACCACCTGGGCTAAGCCACAGGGAACTGCCTCTCAAAAAGCCTCACCCTGGGCTGGCCAGTTAGCTCAGTTGGTTATAACACCAAGGTCAAGGGTTCAGATCCCCATACTAGCCAGCCACCAAAAACAAACAAAAAAAGCATCTCTCTGCACAGGTGTGACCTGCATGTATGTGCGTACATGAGCCAGTGGGTGTGCAAGAGGAGCAACAGGCCAGGCTTGTTGTAGGATGGAGAGACCTTCAGCATGAGACCAAGAGGACCATATATAACAGGGGAAACCACGAGAGTCACCTGCATGCTCTACCACACTCACGAATGCAACACCGATCCACACCCAGATACTGGACTTGGCCTCACAGCCACATGCAGTGCTTGTGTTTTGCACATCCGGTGGCAAAGCCCCATCCCCACACAACCACAGTCCCACAGATGCCAGTGTCACACAACTACACTTTGTGGGGGAGTTTGAATCAGGCCCAGGAGCTATGAGGAAGGATGATGAGACAAAAATGGACATGAAATCGTTTGCCCATCTGTGGGGCTTTGATTGGGTGGAGGGAGGGGGTATCAACACTGGGGCGAGGGCGCCCCCTGCTGGAGAGAGCAGCTGTAACTGCCCTCCCCCCAGGCCACCCAAGCCTGCCCCCTAATCTTACCCCTACCCCACCTCAACCAAGACACCCATGCACACCACCCACTTGTCCACTACAGTCTGGATAAGCCCCCAGCCGGGCTGCATAACTCTGGGCTCTTTTCAAACCATATAAAATCTTTGATCATCATTTGTTTAAACTGTATAAATAATCCACCTGGTTTTAATAGGATTTTTCTGTGAATCGGCAACAAAGCATGAAATGTGATATTTTCACCATGAGTAGCTGGGGAATTAGTCACCTTTGTCCATGGCTCTCTGCTGGCTGGAGACCCTCTGATGTCTGGTCTCTCCTTCCCCTCCACCTCAGGCCAGCCCGGGCCCTTCTAATGCTATCCTCTCGGCTCTTGCTTTTTTTGAATATTGGGGGATTCGACATCCTGGCTCTGAGGAGCCCCTGCTGATCAGCTGTGGTCTGAGAGCAGAGATCAGGCTGCCGTGTCTCGGCTCTTGCTTTTTTTGAATATTGGGGGATTCGACAGCCTGGCTCTGAGGAGCCCCTGCTGATCAGCTGTGGTCTGAGAGCAGAGATCAGGCTGCCGTGGTACTTGTCTCCCAGACTCCTCATCTGAGGTCAGGGTCCGTCGTTCTCTAAGTGCCACTGTGGGCTCCAGTGCAGGACCGGGTGGGGTTCGGGGATGGGCAGTGGGCTCAGGAATAATTATTTGGGGCAGGGGTGGTGGTAGAGCTGGGGTCATGGGCCATTTCCCTCAGCTTCCCAAAAATGCTCCCACACTTGCTCACTCCCCAGGCCATTACACACCCATGTGCTGTTACACACTCACAGAGGCAGGCCCCACACACCTACTCAAGGGGGCTAGGCCTATCTCCTAAGCCAATGAGCTGCACACCCAGTCTAGGAACGGAAGACGCTGAGCCTAAGAGAGGAACCACTGTTGGTGACAAGGATGGGGATCAGATCTGGGGAAGGAGAAATGGGGGCTTCAGGGATAGGAGCCAAGCAGGGATCAGAGGTGGAGGAATCAGAGAAGAAACCAAGACCAGGGAATTATATTGACAAGGCAGAGATGGTGGAAACTGTCCAAATATGCAAGAGAAGCTTTCAATCCCATTTCCAAAAGACTCCCAACCGCGACCCCTGCCACCAAAGTTTCTCTCCTCCTCCTCCGTGATAATTATTTGGGGCAGGGGTGGTGGTAGAGCTGGGGTCATGGGCCATTTCCCTCAGCTTCCCAAAAATGCTCCCACACTTGCTCACTCCCCAGGCCGTTACACACCCATGTGCTGTTACACACTCACAGAGGCAGGCCCCACACACCTACTCAAGGGGGCTAGGCCTGTCTCCTAAGCCGATGAGCTGCACACCCAGTCTAGGAACGGAAGACGCTGAGCCTAAGAGAGGAACCACTGTTGGTGACAAGGATGGGGATCAGATCTGGGGAAGGAGAAATGGGGGCTTCAGGGATAGGAGCCAGGCAGGGATCAGAGGTGGAGGAATCAGAGAAGAAACCAAGACCAGGGAATTATATTGACAAGGCAGAGATGGTGGAAACTGTCCAAATATGCAAGAGAAGCTTTCAATCCCATTTCCAAAAGACTCCCAACCGCGACCCCTGCCACCAAAGTTTCTCTCCTCCTCCTCCGTGACCTGTTGGGAAAGACCAGCAGCCAATGCCAGTGGCTGAGGGACCATGGAGCCAGGCTGGCCCTGAGCCCACAGCCCAGACCTCAGGCTGAAGGCCGGTGAGGCTCAGCCTTGGAGCTGGGCATGGGCAAGGGGAGGGAGGTGTGGGCCTCCTCACACACTAAACCACAGTCCACGTGCTCCAAGCTGAGCAGGGCCCCATTCCTTTCTGCCCCCTGCCCCTGGCCCTAGATGAATAAAACTCAGAGGGGGTAGGGGGGAGCTATTCATGGAACCAGAGAATGTGTGAGCCGCCCAGCAGCCCCCTCTCATTAGGGGACCCCCGTCAGGTGGCGCTCATTAACTTCAAGTTGTCTCTTGTTTTAAAACTCGGGTGAGGGGGGCAGGGTGGAGGGGCACATTGTCTGACTGCTGCCCCAGAGAGATTAGGCGCCCAGGGGGAGGGGGCAGGCAAAAGCCCTTTAATTAGTTACTTTCAAAGATTCCCTGTCTCCTTTCTCTCAGGTCCCCCTCCTAACCCCCGGCTGGGCCCAGCTTCGAGGGGGGCGGTCTTTTCTGCTTGGCGGAGCCGCCTGGTCACTCAGCTTAAATCCGCAGTCTTTGTTCCCGCCTGGACAATGGGCCCAGCATACCAGCTATGGAGGCCATGGAAGAAACGGCCTCACTTCTCCCGTGAGGCCTGGAGCTACTGAGAGGGGTACAATCCTGGCACCAGGGTATGGCCTGGGACTCCAGGCAGGAGCTGGGCACCATGGTCACACACACACACACACCTCAACCTCAAGACCTAGCTCTAGCAGAGAAAAAAGGAGGGGCAAATCTCATGTCAGGGTCTCCTTTACATGCGAAGTTTCTAGGAGGGATACCTAGGACCTGGCTCAAGGATGGAGTCCTTTTCTTTTCTATATTGCAGAAAGAATGGTTTCATAGTCAGGCAGATCTGGGTGCCAATCTTGGCTCTCCTACTCATCAATGAGTAGTTAATCTCTAAAGCCTCAATTTCTCTCACCTTTAAAATGGGAGAAATAATGCCTGCCTCTTGGGTTGTGAGGACTAAATGGCCTAACTGTGTAAAAGTGTGCAGCACAGGGCCTGGCACACCATAAGCACTCATTGCGTGTTAGTTTCTTCCTTGTACAGCTCCTACAGCCGGAGCCTAACCCCACTCTCACTACTATTAAGGAACAGGCACATAGGACCCTCTCTGCTCTGGTGGTGCTGGTGGCAGACATGGCCTAACCTCCTGACACACACAGTGCTGGACACACATGTGGGAAAAGACTTGGAAAGCAGTGAGTGTGCAGACATGAAGGAGGAGGAAGAAGGATCCCAGGTTGGGAGTGATGGGGTGAGGGAGGCCTTCAAACAGAAAGGGGTCAGTGGGAACATGAGGAGGAAAGAGAAGGTGAGCCAGCCCTGGGGGGTGGGCTTAGCAGATCCTGGGGGTTGGCCTGGGGGAGGGGTTGAGAGGCTGAGTCGCAGGAAGAGTTGGTGATTTGCCTGGGTCAGCAGATTAATGGCACTAACGAAGTTTCCAAGAGCATAGTGAGTTGGGGGGTCGGGGGCGTCCATGTGGAAAGGCACATGACTGGGGATTGATCGGGCTGAAGATGAAACAGAGAAAGCTTCCCGGGCAGCGGAGGTAGGAAATGCCAAAACCAATTTACTCCCCAACCCCTTCGGCCTCCAGATCCCTCCCCCAGAGAGGAGGGAAGGGGCTGTGACCTCTCTCTGCGGGTATGCGCACTGCCGGGCACACACAGACAGGCCACTCACAGGGGTAGGTCACACCGTATGTGCACAGGGGAAGCCCCACGCATGGGAATGTGCAGACCCAGGATGTGATGACATGGTGAGCATTGGTCTGTATGCTCTCCGCCTTGTGTGGGGGTCATTTGACTCCTTATAGATGTCCCTACATCCCATGTAAATGTCCCTGCCTAGCAAGCACATGCTGCACCAGGAAGAGCCAGGGGCCCCTGGTAACAGCAGAAGTGGAGGTTTACTAAGAATCCTCTTCATTCAATATGGTCTTGAGCCTAACCACTATGAATTCGCTAGTTTGGACCCTCATTTCTGATCAGAGCAACCCTGAATTATCATTTAGGTGGCTAGTTCCCCATGCAGATAACTGGCAACTTATCAGTCTCTGGTTAATGGGAGTGTACCCCACTTCAGGAAAACCCACCCTTTCGGAAATAATCAATTACAGACAGGTTCCTTTTAACAGCCCCTGGTGTTTGTTGAATGAATAAGTGTGGCAGATTGCGCGGCCCTCTCCAGCTTAAAGAATTCACAAAGGATATCAAAGAACCAGATCAAAGGGCAAGCAAACATCCCTTACAGGACCTAGAGAAGCTCTTGGTTAAAAATCAACAGTTAAGAGGTGATGAAACATAAGATAAAGGCCCATCAAACTCATACCACTAACCCAATAGTTGTCTACATTTGGGGTCCTTAAGGAGATGAGGGTGGGGGAGGTGGCAAGCGGGAGGCAGGAGGAGGCCTGAATTTAGCTCTTGCAGGTGGAGGGGCAGCTCCCTTACAAGCAGCATGTGTGTTGTGCAGCGTTTGCCCCTCCAGACTCAGGACAGAATTTGTGTTTCATGCTATATGTTGAGTAGTGTTATTATAGTTATTAGCAATTATGTTTTATCATAAAATCACTTTTCCTTTAAATATGTGAGTAAAAAAATTCAGCTATTCCTAGAGCGAGTTCCAGCCAGTCTATTCCTCTTGGATTACTTCTAGTTTTACCAGGCAAGCCAATGGGCAAAAAACGGGGTGAGAGCCCTGGACGTTTACATAAGCCCCTGTTGGAAGCCTAAGCATTTCACACAGAGAGCAGCCACCACACTGCTGGGGTCCAGATGGTTGTCCTATGGGTGGGGGTCTTGCCCCAAAGGTACTGCCCCCTCCCTAGACCCCTTGCCCGCCCCCTCTCCCAACCTCCAACCTCACCAATGCAGTCACTGGGGTTCCTGACCCAAGGATGTCTCCCCCTTCCCCGTGCCCTCCCATCCCCACTTCGTGCCCCCGCCACAATGTCTACGAGGGAGACCGGCTCCTCTTGAGGCCTCCAAGCTTTTGTGAGCGTTATGTGAGCCGCTAGTGACAAGGGCCCTGAAACCCAACTCGACCAAACTCATAAAAGGGGTCACTGTCTCTTTAATTAAAGTTCCCTGTTTGGAGGTTAAAGACAAACCCGTTTGATGGTGCAGGTGTGTAGAGGGGGGAGTGGGAGAGAAGGGTGGAAGGGGCTGGAGGGAAATGGAATTCTATCCTTGGAGGGGAGCAGGGAGGGGCTCGCCAGGGGCAGACTGGCTGACCGATGGAAAGGTCTGATGGCCACCCCCACTGAGGGTCCCCAGAGTGGTGAGGGTCACAAGGGGAGAAACCAGGCAGGAGTGTGGAACCCAAGGGCCTGTGCAGCTAGTTCTGCTCCCCTGCCAGCATGCTACACTCCCAACCCCTAGCCAACCCCGCACATACTGCCTGCCCTCGGCCTCCCCACCCTCTATTATGCCTACTGCCCACTCCCCTTGTCTGCTCCTGACTCCCCCTTTTCCATTGCAAAAGTTCTCCATTCAAAGAGGGCCAAGGGTCTAATCCCATCTCCACACAGAGGCAACTTCATCACAGTTTAACATAAAAAGATCAGCTGGTATCGACCCATAATTTGGACCCATGCCACGCTATTGGCAGGAAGACAGAATAAGTTAGGGTGGCCATGTTTCAAAAATTCTCTGTGTGCACTCAATCACAGCCCAGGGAAGGCGGGCGGGTGCGTAATAACCCAGCCACGCTCTCCATTTCCCCTGTAGATCAATGCTAATACCAGGAGGCCCCGGAAGATGGATGGAACCGACAGGAACCTTGAAATCCCGACACAGGGACTGGTGCCTCAACCGATAAAGGATTTTGCCGCTGCTGGGGCAGGGACACAGAAACCCCAGGGGCCACGAGCAGACGGTCTGGTGGGGGGACCGGGGGGTGGGCAGAGGGAGCAGCCTCTCTCCCATGCTCACTGACACTTGCCGTCACTCACGCAGCCACTGACGGATGCTCACTCCAGAGCCACTGACACATACGCCAGCCACTGGCACACACCATCACTCACACTACCCAGCCCAGAGCCCCAGCACCTCCCTAAAGAGGCCTTGACTCCGAGCAACCATTCACAGGGGTCCTAGTATGCACATGTACACATACACTTACACAGACTCAAGCCTACACATCAGAATCAATGTCTCAGACACATGCACCCCCACCCATTGGCATCCACACTCTGCCCCAGTGAAACATAAAGATACACACACCCTCATATAAACATCCCTGCCTTTCTATTGTTCCTTTCCATCAAAATCCTTCTTCCCGTTTCCTTCTGATTCTATTCAGAACCTTGCTGGCTGATGATCAGTTGGGGAACTTTCCAGGACCTGTTGGAAGTAAATCACTAAGACAGAAGTACACCCAGACACACAGTCCTGGACACACACCCAGGTAGGAACACACTCATACTATGGGCTGGAAGGCAGGAGAACTGGGTTCCAGGGACAGCTCGACTGTGGACTTGCTGTGTGGTCTTGGGCAAGCCACTTCCTCTCTCCAGGCTTCTATTTCCTCATCTATAAAACAGGAGGTTGGGCTGGAAAATTTCTAGAAGTCTACTTCCAGGTCTGAATTTGTCTGTAGCAGACACAAATCCTTGCAAAGAGTCACATACAACACAGGCAGCCCCAAGCAAGCACACTTCAGCTTTTGAGTGTCCAGTCTACGGTGGCCTGAAGCCATTCCCACTGACATACACAGGAACACAGGCACATGCTGTTGTTCCCAGCAAGGGTGCCCACAGCGGGGGCGGAACTCCCTATCCTTCTCAGAGCCGGATGCCAGGGAGTCTCAGAATCTACACTTCTGGGAGCAAAGAACTGGGAGCAGAGCAGAGAGATGGGGTATCGTTGTGAGTTTGAGGAGGGGACAGAGAGAAACTCGGGCTGCAAGTGTTGACACCCCCCCACACACACACCTTACCCCTACGCTATGCTCCCCACCCACTGCTGTCTGATTTTCTTCCTTTTGAGCTCAGCCCCAGGACTGGAGCCATTTCCATGGCCTCACACTGACATCTTGTGGCCATCTCTAAGGATTGCAGGCATGGCAAGGAGGCTCTTGATCCCTATAGGGAAGCACCGTCCCACCTACACCCCAGAGGGTCCTGGGCAGGAGAGTGGGTCTGGTCCCTGGATGCCCTGCCCCATGCTCAGCTGCCAGGAAAGGCACCAGGGGGCTG
Source organism: Galeopterus variegatus (assembly GCF_000696425.1). Lineage (NCBI taxonomy): Eukaryota > Metazoa > Chordata > Mammalia > Dermoptera > Cynocephalidae > Galeopterus > Galeopterus variegatus. The sequence continues at coordinate 24,506 of NW_007730685.1, forward strand.
GCATGTACCTCCAGCAGGGACAGGTGGAAGGACAGGAGGCTGCCTCGGGAAGAGGCTTCAGGGTCACTTGGTGACAAAAAGGACTGGAGAAAATGAATGCTTAAGGGAGCTCCAGTCTGTGGCAGAAATGCAGCCCTGCACTCCTATGGCCTCAGCCTGATGTAAGGAAATATGACCCTGACCCAGGGGACTGCAGTCTGAGGGATGAGACACAACCTTTCCCCAGGGATCCCTAGCCCCCCAGCCTGAAGGAAGCCTCATGGAAGCCAGTCTGATAGGAAGTATTTGGCCCTCCTCACAGACAGCCTTAGCATGGGGGAATGGAGAGGGGGAGAAAACACAGCTCTGCCCTAAGGGAGCCTCTAATCTTGAGGAGGGAAAACCTCAGCCTCCATCAGAGACCTCAGTCCTATTTAAGGAACATGCAACTTGGGGGTTGCAAGCCTCCAGACATCCCGGCCTCCCATGCCAAGCCCCAGTCTGGAAGTCTGAAAGGAACATGATTTCTGTGTCTGCATCAGTAGCCTACGGCTGGGCAGAAGGTTGAGGCAGAGGTTTGAGGGCGGTGGGCCATTCAGAACCAGCCCAGTTCATTCTCAAGAGATCTATTAGGGGTGAGAAGGGAGGATCACACCTTCCAGCTCCTCCGAGAGGGGCCATGACTGAAGTCCTGGACCTGTCCCAGGACTCCCCTGGACCAATTCTTCCTGCTACTAGTTAGATCCTACTGCCACCTCTCAAGCCAGGCACCCGGAGATGACAGATGACACACAAGGCAGAGGCCATGAGGTCCCAGCCTGAAGCAAGGGAATCGGGCTGGGCAGAAGGTTGAGGCAGAGGTTTGAGAGCGGTGGGCCATTCAGAACCAGCCCAGTTCATTCTCAAGAGGTCTATTAGGGGTGAGAAGGGAGGATCACACCTTCCAGCTCCTCCGAGAGGGGCCATGACTGAAGTTCTGGACATGTCCCAGGACTCCCCTGGACCAATTCTTCCTGCTACTAGTTAGATCCTCCTGCCACCTCTCGAGCCAGGCACTCGGAGATGACAGATGACACACAAGGCAGAGGCCATGAGGTCCCAGCCTGAAGCAAGGGAATCCTGGAGGTGCTGGTCTCATGAGTTTGTTATAAATTAGAGACTCGTTAAGAGAAGGTGAGAAGGGCTCAGTAACAGCTTTCGGGGCCCATCTTTTCGATTTCTTGTTCGGTTTGTTTATTGCGATTGTTCCTGTCTCATAAGCTTATTGCAAAACCAATAAAAATGATCTATTCAGGGAAGGGAGCTGCTCTTTTGACTAGTAAGCTGCTGCTTGGTCTTAGACCCCACCCCTCCCCCTCCCATGGCTGCGGCCCTAGCCTGGTTGACCAGCTGTCTCCCGCCGCGGGGTCAGCAGAGGGTGCCAGAATCTTGCTCACCAGAAATTGTGTCCACCTGCCATGCAGCCACCCTGGGCTGGCCTCAGGCCTCCAACCTGGCCCCATCACCCCAATGACTGCTGTACCCCAGCCCTCCAGCTCACCTCTGATGGACATACCAGGGTTCAGTTATGGGGGATGGGAGGCCAGGATGGGATCCAAGGACAGTCACTGGAGCCTGGAATTTCAGTTGGGATTTTAGCTCAGTTTTCTCTCTGTGTCTCAGTGAGTCTGCATTTAGCATGGGGTTCCCTACCCTGAAGTAGCCCCAAGAGCTGGGTGGATCAAGCAGAGAGGCCCAGAGTTTCCCCAGAATCAGAAGTCCTGGCTTTGACCTTGATAACAGAACAGAGGCCCTTGGCCCCTTGTACATCTGGGAACCTAGTCTCAATCAGGGTCAGGGGCCCGGGAACCCCTATCCCATGTGAGTTGTCTCTTACCTCCATCCCTGTTCCACAAATGACATCAGTTCCATTTAGTGATTATAATATTCCTGAGACAGCACAGATTTCCTTGCACTGCTGGGGCTTGGTTTCAGAGCCTTTTGGATGATACTTGTGTAGAGTACAGGGTTGAGGGGGGTCAGGGAAAAGCCAACAGACTTATTCACTAAATCATACAGAATTCCAGAGTGTCAGAGCCAAGAAGGACTTCTAAGATCATTCTGTCCAATCCCTTCCTGTCTTAGATACAGAATCAGGGTCAGAGACATGAAGTGAGTTGGCCAGACTCCCACAGCCAGTGGGTGACAGGGCTGGGACCAGAACCCAAGGTGACTGACCCTTAAACCATTACTGTTTACATTACCCTGCTCTGTTTTCCTTTGTCTTGCTCATGTCAGAGAGCTCTGCCTCTTCCTCAGAGTCAGTCGCCACAGCCAACACAGGTAACAGACCATCCTTTCCCTCTTTACTCTAATAACAGGCTCCTTTTCTCTAAAGCAAGATCAGTCTCTCTCCCCAAGGCCAAAGCACCGGCTCTGCTGAGGACTCAGAGGAGAGAAAAAACCTTGCACGGAGGCCTTTGGAGTTTCTCTGTCATTTCAAAGAGAAACCACCAGTTGACTCTTCCTTTATCTGTTTATTTTGGACAAGGAGGGCAAGAGGTGAAGGCAGACAGGAAACAACAAAAGTTTTCAGAAAGCAGAGCATCTCAAGGACTTGGCACGTCTTCAGAGAAAAGCCCTCAACATTTGTCCCTGATCTCTTTGTATTTGTTTGCATTAACAAACACTCGATACAGTGCTTACTATATGTCAGGCACTGTTCTAAGCACTTTACATATTAATTTATTAGTTTAATTTCCTGTTACTTATTACATATCATATGATTAACTCACTGAATTCTCTTAATAACCTGTGATGTAGGTACTGTTATTAGCTTCACTTTACAGATGAGAAAACTGAGTCACAGAGAGGTGAGCAGCTTGCCCAAGCCTCACAGGTGGGAAGTAGCAGAGTAACCATTCAAAGTCAGGCAATCTGGCTCTTATTTACCATGCTCGGACCCTACTCTTTACAGAAGCACCAGCACAAAGGCCAATGGGACCCCTGTGACCTGGGAAGAAGGAAAATTCTTAACATTCAGAAGAAATAAGACATCCTTGGAGTCCAGAACAGTGTTCCCTTGAATCTACCTTATTAACCTCCAACCTGGCCACTTCTGCCCTTACTTTGTTTGAAGGCTAATGTTTTATGATTGGGGTGACCAACGGAAGCATAGGCAGCCCCATTTCAGGGAGCTTTCTTCTGGGTTCTGGAAGCCAGGGCCTGGGGTGTGGCCTGATCACCCACCACCTCGCAGGACTCCCTCCCACACAGCCGCCTGCACTGACATCTCTGAGAGGGCTTTTGATTAAAGAGACAAGTGACTTTGCCCATTCTATTGATCAGAATAAATTACTAGGAACTAATTTATGGGCCTCCCCACAGCCGATGACATGGTGGATTGTGCGCTATTGGTCAGTAAATTGGATTGTCAGGCTAGATTATTGGTTCGTATACAGTTATCTCTCATAGCAATATCAGGCAGCCCAGGTAGAGGAGTGAAATCCTTTCTCTGCTGCCAGATGCCAGGATGTCATGAGGCCTTCTGGAGGGCTGGTGGGGAGGGGAAGGAAGGAAAGCAGGGGAGCAGGGAGGAGAGGCGAGGCGAGGCCTCTGTGCAGGATGCTTATTAATTAGTGCAGCATCACAGCATTAAAAGAACATTAGTGTGGAATCGTCTGCAGAGTGATGGGGAAATGACACTTTGGGCCTCCTCCTGATTCTCCAGCTATGGCTCTGCTGGGTAGAGGCAGGGAGGGGGTTGATAAGCAGACAGGGGGATGAGAAAGATAAAGGACGAGAGGGGATAAGGGGCTAAGAGGAGGGGAAGGGAAAGGAGAGGCCACATTTGCTGGGAGTTGCAAGCAGAGCAGGTCTGCTAAGTGCCAGCATCGCTGAGCCCCACGCAGGGAAATGGAGCTGCCGTTCTGCTCCGTACATCACAGCCAACGATGAAAAGTTCTAGAGCTGGGATTTCTCAGGCAATTTGGCCAGTGATGCATGGGGCAGTAGATCCTCGCGCACTCTTCCGTGCTTCTGCCAAGCCAGCAATAACAAAAACTTATTTTTTGCCAGGGAAACGGATATGAGTCAGGCAGCCCATCAAGAGAAAGGGGGGCTTTACCACACCGCTGCGATTTGTACCGCTCGGCAGTTTCCCCGAGCTCTAAAGACCTGCCAGGAGGTGACAAAGGCAAGACAATTTCGAGTTCACAGTGCTGTGTCCTCGAAGCATAACAGCATGCCATAGCTGGGGACTTTCAGGGGCTGTGGGTTGCAAAGTCAGCGAGCGGTCTTCCCCCCCAAGCCCACCGAGGGGGGAGGAATGTGGTGAGGAGGAGGAGAGCAGCAGAGAACCAAGGCACTGCTGAGAGTCCTAGAAGAGGTCCCTCACAGCTCTGGCCTCACAGCCGTGTGGCCGGAAGGGGTAGCAAGGGGGAGTGCCAAGCTGGCCCCGGGAATGAGAACATCAGCATCCCAAGTGAAAGCCCTCTATGCCCTCTTGCCATGGGCTGCTGCAGTCTTTGCCACCCATTCACACCCTGGCTCATCTAGTCCCTGAAGGGGTAGGTATAGAAACCCCATTTGGTCTTGTCCCCTCTATTGGGGCATGAGCCCTGAGGAGGGCCACACTTTTTTTGAGGCATGATCAGGAACACAGGGAAGCTGTTCTTTGGGCTGCAGGCCTCAGGGGAAATGTTCAGAGGGAGCGCTGAGTCCTTCCGACTTTAGCTATCACTCATCTGATACTGCCAGTAACCCAGCAAGTAAATACCCGCTGGCAGGGACCCAGGATCTCCAGCTGGCTTGATTTGCCACTGAGAACAGCATCAAGGAGATCTCATCAGTTTCTACAAAGACACCAAGATCACTGCTTCCCGCCCCCGCCCCCCCCCCCCCCCCCCCCCCCCCCCCCCCCCCCCCCC
>NW_007730685.1:29663-42843 GCF_000696425.1 Galeopterus variegatus
TGCTTCCCGCCCCCGCCCCCCCCCCCCCCCCCCCCCCCCCCCCCCCCCCCCCCCGGGTACTGCTTAGCAGACATGGGGCATGCTGATCTGGGTCCTGGGAAAAGGCCCACACCATTGACTAAAAATATTCTGCACCTTCAAAAAGATGAAGGTCAGGGGTTTAAAAGGTGAAAACCCCTTCCCCCAGCCTCTGGGTGCTTTTTTTGACCATCCCCTGGTCGCTTTGCTCTCCAAAAGTTAAACTGTGGCCTTTGGCCATTTCAGCACGAGTTTTCATCCTGGTCATTCTCCCTTTCTGCCTTCCATTGATAAATATGAAATCAAAGGGGGCAGACCCTCAAAGTTAGAGGAAACAGGGACGTGTCCAGACCCCCGAACCCCAAGGCAGTGCCCCCTTCTCCCGTCTGGCACAGCTGTGTCCTGGCTTCCATTACAGCAACTATGTAGAAATGAGCACACAAGCCCCCAGAGCACCCTGGCATCTGAGATGGAAAAGTTTGCAAAGCTTGGAAAAAGAAAAGTGGGCCTGACAGTCAGTCTATAAATTAGAGACTCATTAAGAAGAGGCGGGAAGGGCTTTGGGGGCCTGTGCCTTTCGATTTCTTGTTGAGCTAGTTTATTGCTATTGTTTCTATTTCATACGTTTATTGCAAAACCAATAAAAATTATCTATTAAGATCAGGAAACTCATCTTTTGACTTGGTTGAGATTACTACAGAATAACCTTTAACTGGTCCAACATGTCTGCCTAAGAGGAGCAGGCCCATATAGTTACCTCCAGAGGCCAACCAAGCAGAGAGTAGGAATGTCCAGTCCTGGGGCGAAGAGAGGGGCAGCCACAGAGACAAGAACACTCCATCCAGACCTGCCAAGAGCATAGGTTGTGACTTAAAGCAGTGTCACCCATACTGTGTTTCACCTACCCCACATCTTACATTTTTTAATTAGTTGAAAGCATTTAGATTTGAGAATTTTCACCAAAACATGCTGATATCCGGCTTCTATTTAAAAATGAGAAGATCATACTGGGCCTCATTCTCACCTGGAAACAACTGTTTCTAGCAGAGAGACAGTGTCTTCCCCTCAGCAAGGTTTGAGCCCTCCTGTCTCCACAGTGCCCAATCAGCTTGCTATATATTTATATTACGCACCTGGCACCTGTAACCATATAAGTTTGCAGCCCCTAATTTAGAAGAGAAGGACTAAGTTGGAAGGGGGAGACAGCTAAATATTTAATTTGAGGAACTACTCTTGAAACAAAATTGGTAAGAATCCTTCCAAATCAGACTAATAAAATTTCTCTTCCAAGATCCCTGAAGGAAGGCCTGGGTCTTCTCCCAGCTGGAAGGGAAGGGAGCTAAAATTTGTTTCATGCTGATGTACCAGGCTCAGCACCCCTTTTTTATGTGCATTACCCCCATTTTACCAAAAGGAAAATTAAAGCTGGGAGATGTTAGAGATGTGCCCTGGGGCAAAGGATAAAATAACCCCCAGCCTGAGAACACCAGCCCCAGAAGAACCCAGTAACCGCCTCTCTAGTTTTGAAGAAAGAACAGGAGGTGCGTAGTGTTCTTCTCCCAGGCCTCCAGGATGCCCCAGGGAAGATTCACAACCAATTGAGGGAACATCCACCCAACTGTGACCCAAGTTAGAACTTGCCTCTGGAGTTACCAACACCCCTAAATCTAGTGAAAGGGAACCACAGAATCTTTAATAATTACTCTGTCAGGTCACAGGATGGTGACTAATGGGCCTAGAGGAGGAGACGGTGAAAAACACTCTAGGAAATAAATTTGGGTGATTAAATTTCAAGGCAGGTCATGGAACAGCAACCTGAAGCCTAAACTAAGCCATCACATTACCAAGAGAATCAAGATTTCAATTTAACCACTGCTGCTCAGGAATCAAGCCTGAGTCTGCAAAATATTAGTGGGTTAGGAGAAAGCACTCCTAAAAACTTTCTGAGTATCTCTGGACACCTTCCCAACCTCAACCATTCCTTCCAAATGGCCAGATAGCAATAAGTCAAGGAATTATTGCGTTGCCCTAGTTATTCTGTAATTCCAAGTCTTTAAGAAAAAAAAACACTGTTCACTGGAGCAAGGGAGATAGGGGTAGGGGCGGGCCTCCAATCAGGCATAGGCAAGAGCCATGCACAAATCTCTAAGAGAATCTCAGTTTACTAAACTAACAGAAGAAGCCCAGATTCCTCCAATTCTCTGCTATTTCAGTTGAATGCCATGTACCCTGATTGGATCTCATCCCCAACCAGTCATGATCTAGTGTCTAAGGAATAATCCCCCTCCAGCTGAATCACACCCCAGGTGCTGTTAAGCTTTGCAGGTGAACACAACCTGGGCTTTATGGTAGAAGCCCTAGGTCTGATTCCCCATCAGATACTGTCCATGCCCACGGTTTATAGTCCCTGGGGCAGCACTTTAACTTGTTTGTTTCTTTCTGAGTAAAGCCAGGGTAGGAAGAGCTGGAGCCAGGGCAGGCCTCTTTGATGGAAGAGCCCAGGCGGGAAGAGCTTAGCAACTGCAGCTGCTCCCGTCTCTCTCTCTCTTTCTCAATCTCTTCCTCTCCTGAGATTTCACCCTTCTCTGCCCTGGCTCCACCAGCTGTTTCCTGCAAATCCAGCTGAGACAGCTGCTGGCCCCACCATACTAAATTTCCAGGGGCCCTGGAACCCTTTGGCTGTCTTGGTCCAAATGTGGGCAAATCTTAGGCGTCCAGACAAGGCTGAGATTGTTCAAAAAGCTCTTCACTAGGAAACTGGGGGGAAAGCCAAAAAAGTAAATTACAAAAGCAGAAAGACAACTTACAGAGCACAGACTCCTTCCCCATAAAAATTCAAGTTTAGTCCCAGAAAAGTTTGTTGCAAGAATAAGACAATAAGAAGGAAGAGAAGGGAAGGGACAGCTGTTGGACACCCAGACCTCCTTGCTGCCTACTCTCCCTCAGTTCTCTCAGGCTTAGATATAGAACAAAGATGCTCACATGTTAGCCTGAGGTTAATGCCATTTCCAGGCCTGATTGAGCTCTTGGTGGTTTTCAGAACCTGCCACCCAGGCCCCTGTCTGGATCTGGCTCCCAGATCTGGACTGTGCTGTGTGTCTGCTCTGCCCCCTGGCTGGGGCTCCTGACCAGGCCCCTGGATGAGGAAGCTACTCCTCCATTTACCTTCTTAAACAGGCTCCTAGCTGCCCCTTCCAGAGAGCTCGATGACCTTGCTCCACCCACAGACTTCTTCCCAAGTCTACTACTACCTTTCCTTAAAGCTAAGATCTTGGTCTCTTAGTCTGCTTAGGTGCTGAGCCTCTTGGGTTGGTGGCTGCCTGGCAAGACGGTGGTGATGCCATTATCTCAGGAGCCTTTCTTTCTGAGCTCCCAACCCTGGCAATCCTCTCAGGTGCCTCGTCCTACCCCATTCAGATGCCTAATCAGCCCAAGTGACCTTCCTGTATTCTATCACTACATTGGAGCCAACAAGCACAAATATTTATCCACTACCAATAAGAATTCAGAAGCTGGTCTCTCGGAGCACCTCCAGAAGAGGTGAGGCATATGCTGGGTGATGCTTGCAATTTCCATCTCTAGATCTAGGCTCAGCCAAGTTCCACATGTCCCATTGTTTATAGGAAATTTCCATCTGACTGATTCATCAGCACTTCAGTGTCCATTATCCAAGTTCCCCCCAATCTAATGTGTCATCTTACCATTGCTAGGTAGTTGGGATCCATTAGTCCAACCATGGGCTTTGGGTTCAAATTCTGGTTCAGTCACCTGTTAGATAGATGACCTAAGTTAAGTCATTTAACCTGAACTGCTTTTTCTGTGAAATGGGGATGAGTGTTTTGTAGCTTCTCTCAAGGGTGATGTGAGGAATTAATAAACTTACATCTGTAAACCATCTACCATATTGCCTGGCATATAGTAAGAATGTTAAAATAGATATAGATATACAGATATACTCCTTTTCCTATGCAAACCGGTGCTCCATACCAACTCTCCGATATCCTTCAGTGACACCATCGTTTCCAGAGAAGTCTGCCTCCACAGAGCAAAGGTGATGCCTGCAGGATTATCCTGGATCCATGTGACAGACTTCTCATTATGAAGTAACAAATCCACATTCTGGTTTTGGGCATCAGTCTTTTGAGCCTAATTAATATGCTTTTGCCACCAGGACAAGAATCTGTTTCTGACTGCACAACAAATGAGTTTTTTGAGCCCATAAGGCTGAGGGTCAGACCTCGAGCTACAGAAAATTCTCCAAGTTAATGGCTGTCCTCTGAGAACCCACCCAGGAGACAGCATGCTCATCACTCCCATGACAACTGGTCACCTCTATGTCTGACACCCCTGGATTTTCTGCCTCTTTTCCCATTTGGAATTGCTCTACGCTGGGCACAGGGTTTCACATATAATAGGTGTTGACTTACTTGTTTTGTAGGTGTGTGTGTAGGTGGGTGGGAGGACAATTGAGTGGGTCACCAGAAATTTGTATCTCTTTGAGGCAGGGAAGAAGCAGTGGTGGCCTAGCAACAAGGGAATCTGCCTAGCAACAAGGGTGGGAGGCAGAACCTGCTGGAATCGTTCAGAATGGCTGACGAATAGGCAGACGGAAAAGAGACCTTTCTGGATCTTGTCAGGCTGAGGTCTCAGGCCAAAAAGAGAAAGGCAACCCAAAAGGATCAGGAAAGAAGTGTGGGAGACAGGGCAGGAATTGAGTCAGCATATTTGGAAACGCAACAATCCCAAACTACAAAAAGCCTTATGCCTTTTCCAAAAGTGTGCTTAAGCAAAGAGGAGCCCTCCCCACCCCAACCCTGAGTGAGCTGATGCCCCAGAGTGGACAAATTTGAAGAGTAAACCACCTTTTCTGTACTCCAATTTGCAAGACTACAACAGGATACACTTTAACATATGCTGTGGAGTCTGATATTTGATCAACTCCAAAAGCCATAACCTCTTTGAAAGGAAAAAGACCTATATTCACTTAAAATGTATCCAGAGGCAGATTAAGCGACTTTCCAACACAATCTGTCTAGGGCAAGAAACTATTTAGAACTTAGGACTGGTCTAGTTTGAATTGTTTCCCTCCTTCACTCCTTTCCACCCATCACAGGACAAGGGCTTGGACATCCCCTCCTGTGAACTCTTAAGACCCTCCCCCGAAGAGAAGAAAAATGGTCATCAGCCTTTGACCTGATTAATAATTAAAACTGCTGAGTTTGAGCTGCCCCTAACAGTGAGGTGCTCCAGAACGCCAGCAAACTTTAACAAATAACCAGCCTGCTCAGAGGAAAGAGGAAGCTTTTTTCACTAGACAAACTGACAATTAGCCGCTATTCAAATCCCCCTCTAGTCTTAGCATATTGGTTCTCCTTTGAAAGTGGCTCGGCATGGGGTAGAATTTTTGGCCTTGAGTTTAGAACTACTGTGCATAAAATCAAAGCAAGGAAGCCAGCAGTTGTGAGAATAGAGGCTATTTGGGGATCAGTGATTTCGGAGTTAGATTTCTAATAACTTGGTGAGTGGTGGGTTAGGAATGTCCTCCAGGAGCATCAGACAGTCAGCACCGTGGGACATGTCCTCACATTGAACTGGAAAGCAGTGAGTCACTACCCTAGAGAGCGGAAATACAAAATGGCATGAAATAACTGCAACACAGCAGCGCTGGATGGTAATCGGCCTTTTGTAATCACTGCAGGCTATGCCCTGTGCTTACAATCTTGGGGTTACATGTGAAGCCCCAAGTTTGTCTCTCCAAAAAGCCACAAATATGAGCACCCCCACATTAGGGAACACATTTATGGAGAACAAAGGGAGGAGAGCGGATGAGATGGGAAAAGGGAAAAGGAGGGGGCAGGCATTGAAACTGCTCATTTTCCCCTAGGAAGCATAAGGCCCAGCCACTACGGTGGGTGAGCAAAGCAAATTGGTAATGGGTGATCCAGATTGCATCGCAGAGTCTTGCCTGCTTTCTAGGCACTTACTGAACTTTATAACTCTTTTGGGGGTAAAGCACAAAAACCCACGGTTTCTTATTGACCAGTCAGGGAGTCTCAGCTGGCTGATCCAGGTCTGTTGCTTCTCCACAATACAGTACTGTAGTTCATCAAGAGATTTTTTTTTTTTAATGTTTGTTTTGTTTTTCTTAGGGTGGGAGGGAGCTGGGAAATCATGATTTGAGCAGCAGCTGCAGCAGCTTCAAGATTGCAATAGCCCGGCCTAGAAAGCACTAGAAAACTCAGTTTTTCAGAGATGGAGAAGGCAGAAGGCAGAGGTACACAGACTGCTCATGCCGAGCCACCCTAAAGGAAAAGGGGTCAGTTCTGTGAGGATGAATTTCCGTTTTATCCTTTTGTATTTTAATTGACGTATAACTTACCAACAGTAAAATGGCCGTTCACAAATGTATGGTTTGATGAATGTATATATGTATTTGTGTAATCACTAGCCAGATCAAACATAAAGCATGGCCACTACCCCAGAAGTTTCCCTTGTGAAACTTCATGATCAATATGTGTCCACCCCCCAAAAGTAGCCACTAATCTACCCTATCTCTAAATAACTTTTGGCTGTTTTTGAACTTCATATAAATAAAATCACTTAGTATGTACTCTTTGGTGTCTCCCTTCTTTTTATTTATTTATTTTGGCAGTTGGCCAGCACGGGGATCTGAATGTGTCCACCTTCTTATGCTGAACATAATATGTGTGAGATTCATCTACATCGTTGTGGGTATCAATATTTCATTTTGGGGGCTGGCCCGTGGCTCACTCCGGAGAGTGTGGTGCTGATAACACCAAGGCCCTGGGTTCGGATCCTATATAGGGATGGCCGGTTCGCTCACTGGCTGAGTGTGGTGCTGACAACACCAAGCCAAGGGTTGAGATCCCCTTACCGGTCACCTTTTAAAAAAAAAATTTTTTTTTAATATTTTCATTGTTGTGTGGTATTTCGTTGTATAAATATACCACAATTTATTTATCTACTCTACAATTGGGACATTTGTGTTACTTCCAGTTTTCGTCTATTATGCAGAAAGCTGTTATGAGTATTCACGTACATGTCTTGTAGCGGATGTTAGCACTCATTTCTGTTGGGAATATACCCAAGAATGGAATTGCTGGGCTATATATTTGTAAACAAAATAACTTGAATTCAAAGAGGGCAGAGACTGTCTCTATCTCCAGAGCTCGTTGCAAACTAGGTACTCAGTAAATATCTTTGGAAAGAATTAAAGAATATTGATTAAAAATGTCAGTTTTTCCAAGATTAATGTACACATGTGATGTGATTCTAATTAGATAATAAGAAAGTTTTGATTTGGAGGGAAAACTGAATAAAATCATCTTAAAGTTATATAGAAGAATAAATGGTTTAGAATGGCAAATAAAAATGTGAAAAAGAAAAATCAAGGGTGAGACTCGTCTTCCCAGATATCAGAATGCACTATAAAACTACTGTAATTAAATCAGTTTGGTTATTGACATGGGAATAAATAAATGGATCAGTGGAATAATACAGAGAACCCAGAGACAGAACAAGTATATGTATGAGAATTTACTATATGACATAGTTGGTATTTCAATTCCATGAAAAAAAATGGATTATTTAATAAATGGTGGCAAGACAACTTCCATCTGGAAGAAAATAAAACTGGACTCCTATTTTATACCACATACAAATATAAACTCCATATAGATTAAAGACAAATGTAAAAATAAGACAATAACAATCTTGAAAATTTAGGAGGCTACATGTTCAATATAGAATCAGGAAGCGGTAGGGGGCCTTTGTAAACCAAGACTGAAAATCCAAAAGCTATAAAAGAAAATATAGACATATTTTTACCTTGTAACAATTTTTTAAAATTTTTATGTAGCAAAATGTAAAATAAAGTCAATAGACAATAGATTTGGGGGGAAATATTCATAATGCATAGGACAGATAATTAGAAGCAATAATAAACAGAAGGTTTTATAAATGGATAAAAAGAAGACAAATAATAGAAAAATGGGCATAGCACAACCAGGCACACTGCTAGCACCTCAGGGCCCTGCCTGGGGGCCCAGGGTATGGAGCTGGGGACCAGACCCCCACCCACAACCAGGCACACCACCATGCCAAGCAGCATTCCAAAAATATCACCTCCATGTGGGTGGCCCACCACAGCCACTACAATAACCATGGCTGCCGTGAAAGTGGTTAGACATCCCAACCACCATGCAGATGGTCCACCAGCCACTGGAGTACATTGACACAAGGAGAGTCACCAGCAGAGACCAAAGAAAAGAAGAGGATGTCTCTCTCCACAAAGCCCATTCCAGAGTGACAGAAGAAGCATCTGCTCTATGATAATATTGGTGGACCTGAACACACCTCTCATCATTGGACAGATCGTCTAGGCAACAAATCAACAGAGTAACCATTACTGTTTCAGAGGGAGAGAAGAAATCTAGGGTTATCAGTGGTGGGAGGGGGGAGGAATGGGGGGTGGAGAGAGATTGGCAAGGGACATAAAGAATAAGTACAATTTGTAACTATATATATACTAGTCATATTGATTTGATCAACATATGTCAACATTGAATCCCAAAAATATGTATGATCAATTATGATTCAAAAAATAAAAAAAGAAATGGCCAAAGGATATCAGAATGTGCCTCACAAAAGAGCCTATTTAAATGGTCAACATGCATATGAAAAGCCCAAAATTAATATTCAGAAAGATGTAATTTAAATAATGAGATATTATTTTATACCTTTCACACTAGCAAAAATTAAAATTAGGGTACTTTCATTGCTGGCAGGGATGCAGGGAAAACAGTTTTTATATTATTGGTAGAAATGTAAATTTCTACAACCTTTTATAATCTGGCAACATCTTTAGAAACAGAAAATATGTATTTCCTTTAACCCATCAATCCCACTCATACCTCATAGAAATGAAAACACCAGTCCATAAGGATACATAAATACATGTGTGTCTGTGTACATATACATATATGTATATACATATGTATCAACATTGTTAGCTTGTACTGGTCATTCTCCCTCACCAATCCCAGAAAAAAAAAATAGGAGCTAACTGAAACCAATTAATAGGGACCAAGTGGTGTGCTAGTTAAAACCAGAAAAAGTCCTGGCTTGTAGCATTTGCAGATTTTTATGGTGTAAAATACCCCCACCATGCCCAATTTTAAGCTACTAGTCTGATGTCACTGAATGTCAGATTGGGAAGAGATATGAACGATCAGCTCTAGAAAGCCAGGGGCTCCAGCATAGCCACACCTTAATAAATTATAACACAGCAACACCTCAGACTATTATGCAGTCATTAAAAAGAATGAAATGGCCCTGTAGATGTTTACTAGGTGAATTGCTAAGAGGTATTTTTAAAGAAAAAAAGCAAGAAGTAGAAAAGTGTATAAGATGACATAATAATATTTTTGTAAAATATATTTTGACAAAAAAATTCTATATTTGTGTGTGTGTGTGCATTCTATTTACACATGATTACATGAATATGAGAACAGGGGAGGAGAGAGCCAAGGAAAAAGAGTAAACAAAAAGGGCACACTGATGCATCATAAATGTTGTATAGAAGTAAAAGTCTTTCTAATTAAAAAAAGAAAGAAAAATACAGCCTGCCTTCCCTGTCTCAGGGTTCCGCATCCGTGGATTCAACCAACCGCAGATCGAAAATATTCAGGAAAAAAAAAAGACGGTCGAGTCTGTGCTGAACATGTACACACTTTATTTTCTTGCCATTATTCCCGAAACAATACAGTATAACAACTATTTACACAGCGTTTACATTGTATTAGTTATTATAAGTCATCTAGTGATGATTTAAAGTATATAGAAGGATGTATGTAGTTTATATGCAAATACTACACCATTTTAGGTCAGGGACTTGAGCATCTGTGGAATTTGGTATCCCCAGGGGTCCTGCAACCAATCCCCGACATATACAGAGGGACAACTGTATGTTGAGCCCCTGATACATGCTCAGTTCTATACCAGGCTATTCTATACCAGGCCTTTGAGAATATAGGAACACATGAGACATGTTTTCATTCTTACATCTAGTGGAAATGTAAAAGCAAATAGCCACAAGCCAATTTATTATCTCCAAGTAGTAGTGAAATAAGTGTCACAATAGAGAGACAAGTAAAATGAGGGGAGGGCTTTCTCTTTTTTTAATTAAGCTCCCAAGGTCTCCTTGGCCCAAGCTTGCTGCCAGGTCCAGATCTCCTTCACCTTCTCGCAGTGGGCCTCTGCCCCAGCCTGCTTTCATCTCCTTGGGGAGGTGCCTTTGCCAGCCTCTCCAACTCCGCATTCCTTGTTGCCCCTAAAGACAGACACGTTTTATTTTAAAGCTTTTATTGTTTTACTGCTATTGATTTACTTCTAATCACCACGGAAACAGACATGGAAAATATAAACAACACAACTGAGGAAGACATATGTGGTCAAGAATCTTACAGGTGTCACAAGGTTTGGTTCCCACGCCTGGGTCTTGACTTCTAATACGATTACTGGAAGCCCTCACTGGGTGCTCGCCCCCCCCCCATTGTTGCCTCTCTCAGTCCTCAGTCTCTCTCTCTCTGCCCCACCCCCTTGAGCGGCCAACCATTCATTAAGCAAGACCTGCTCTGAGTTGTCATCAGCTTTACTTTGGAGAAGGGTTCTTTCACCTCACAGGAGTTCTATTCTCCCTGGCTCTCTTTTATTGGGTTTTTGTCTCTGTATAACACACCAACAAATAGGCCAGACAGGTAATCTGTGTGCCTCCAAGCCAAGGATTAACTAAAGCCAGTAAATCCCAGCTGGCCCCAGCAGCCTTCGTCTTCAGGAAGCTCCAGTCCCTGATGGATTCTCCACCCAGAGAAGTTGCTCAGCCCGTCAAAGTCCTGCATCACCCTGATGCCCCACCTCTCCATACATCGTAGTCTCCTCACTGCCAGCTGTCCACCTTCTGTCTTGCTCTGTATTCCAGTGGCTTAGTCTTCCCCCTTAGATTGTCAGGAAACTGGTGAGCATCCTCCACTCAGGAGAGGGCTGGCTTTTGCTGGTGTCACTGCCATCTCCCATTTAAACACAGCTTTAGGAGGACTCACTGTGCTCAGTCTCTTTAATTGATCACATCCGTGTGTTACATTTATCCAGCATATCAGAACATTTACATAAAGTTCTGAACCACACACAAAAAAGGCCAGAAGTCCTGTTCACATAGGAAAAACAGGTGGGAGGTTATTAGAGGGTCTGAAGTAATGTCAATTGCAAGTCTCTTTAATTGATCACATCCGTGTGTTACATTTATCCAGCATATCAGAACATTTACATAAAGTTCTGAACCACACACAAAAAAGGCCAGAAGGCCTGTTCACATAGGAAAAACAGGTGGGAGGTTATTAGAGGGTCTGAAGTAATGTCAATTGCAAAGGGTCAAGGCAAACTGGAAAAGAAAAAAACCTTAAGAGTTTGAAATCTTAATAGTCAGATGAAGATCTAGAGCCTAGCTAGATGAGGGGAACAGGTAGAATGCGGCCAGAGGCGACAGGTGACAGCAAAAGGGCACAGAGGAATCAGAGGAAACTGCAGTGAGTCAAGGGTGAGCTTTCAGGTTGAACCCTGGGAAAGACTTCATTTGAGCATTTGGCAGCAATATCTCAGTAGCCTAATATGGAGATGAGACCACACATACAACCACACAACTGATGAGTGATACTCCCAGACAAGACCTTACTGCCCACTGTAGGCACTTTATGTTTTATTTTGTTTTAATCTTCGTTGTTCTCCTGATTACAAAAGTAACTCATACTCATTGTACAAATGTCAAAAGTTACAGAAATATATAAGGTAGAAATTAAAATTCTGTACCTTAGCAATATAACCACTTTTAAGTTGAGGTGCATTTATCCAGATTGCTTTCTCCGCACTTATGAACATTTAATACACATGTAAAGTTTTATAAAATTAGAACCATAAATCATGGCCAGACTTGGAACTTAAGCAACTTAAGCCTGAAAATGATTACTGTGTCCCCTTGACACACCCATGTGTAATTCAAAATAAAAAAAAATAATAACAAAATAAGCAAAAAGTCAAAGCTTTGATTTTTTCCTTTAATAATTATTTCAGTGCTTTTTTAAAAAATACATTATTTCAAAAAGTTTTTGTTTTTTGGTTTTGGGGATTTTTTGCTTTCTTGGTGCCCCAAGCATATGCCTGGTTTGCAAATTAGATGATCTAACAATGTGTACAACACATGTTGTCTTGCAACTTGTTTTTTTCTTTCACATAAGATATATCTTGGACATCTGTCCATGTCAATATCTAAACATTATTGTGACTGGCAGGTGTGGGCTCCTCTCCAAAGAAAACTAGGGTCCTCTAAATGCTGGTGCCTATAGCCAAGTGTTAGGGTTTTAAAGGAATTTTCATGGCTTTAATAAATAAGCATTACAACACTGGCAAGAAGAGTGTCTCTAGACTCAGAACTGAGTTCGCAAGCAACTGAACTGTTTTCAAACCGTTTTGAAAAGAGGTGAGATATAAATTAACTTGTTCATTTATTCACAGGTAGTTCAACTCAGGAGCAGTGAACGTTCTTGTCATAATTAGGGGTGACATTAAAAATCAGAGAAATTTCATTAGTACAAGTTTTTCCTTTATGTTTTCTCTGTTAGAGAGAATTTAGAATTGGGTTGTCTTAACTGGTTATTTAATTATTACTTAAATATAGCACTTTTGTCACTGACTTCTAATTTTATTGCCTTGTGGACAGAGAATGTTACTCGTGTTTGTATGCTATTGGTTTATTGGCATCTTGTTGGATCCTGCTATGGCTTAGACATGGCCATTCTTTGTAAATATTCTGCATGTACATGAAAAGAAGGTATTTTTTCTTTTTTATTTTTTTTCTATATAAAAGAAGGCATGAATAGGAAAAAGGATGTATATTAATACTGCAATTTTGTCCACCATCTGGGTGAAGGAAGAAATCAAAAGACTAAAAGTCCATATTCCTATTTGAAATTAGCGTTAAGAGACAAGCTTTCAAATATTATAAACCATGAAATTCACCTTGCTGAAGTCTTTAAAGGCTTTTACAAAAAAGATGTTTTTAAAAAATTTTTTTTTTTTTTTATTTTTTTTT
>NW_007730685.1:43110-74531 GCF_000696425.1 Galeopterus variegatus
TTTTTTTTTTTTTAATCTTTTTTCGTGACCGGCAATGGATCGCAACCCTCAGTGTCGCGCCCGTACCAGACCGGGACCAGCAACGGGATCACAACCCTCGGTGTTGCACCCACACCTCACTCAGCCAGTGAGTGGCCGGTCTGTATGTGGGATCCGAACCCTTGGCGGGAGCGCCGCTGCGCTCCCAAACGGCGCACTGTAGCAGTGCGCCACCAGGCCGGCCCCTTTAAAAAAAATTTTAAGTGGTTTTTAAAACTTTCAAACAGAACAAAAGGTTATAAATCTTAAAGTAATAATTCCCTAATACTTCCCTAAGTCCCAATCCTAGAGGGCTATGTGGGGTAAGGCACTATAACAGTTTTGTGTATTTCCTTCCAGACATTGTCTATGTACATACAAGAATGTGCAAGAAGATATTATATGCCTATTCTTAAAAAGAAAACCCACATACAAATGGTACTTCACTATAAGCATGCTGTTGTGCATTTTGCTTTTTCTGCTTAAAATATCTCAGGTATCTTTTCATATCAGCACATTTACATCTTCTCCAGTCTTCTTAATGGTTGTGTGGCACTCCACGATAAAGCTGTTCTGTAATTTATTTAACAATGACCTTTGATGGACACTTGGGTTGTTTCCAGTTTAGCTATTACAGACAATGCTGCTATGAACAACCTTCACTCACACATGCACTTTGCTGCTACTTGACCTAGTCCTTTCTCAGGACCAGCTGCTACCTTCACAGGGTACCTCACCCACAGCTCTCCTCTTCCTTCTTTGCTGCAGAGCAAGTTACTCGACCTGCTTCTTCTCCTTTGGAGGTTGCCATCATCCTCTGGGGTCCTCTGCTTCTAAGCCTGGCTAAGAAGCAGCATGTAACTCCCTCAGCTTCCTACTTTGTTAATACTCCTGATGATCAGCACACAGTCCTTTTTGGTTTTAAGTGCTTTCCATCATCACTCCAAAAAGCAAACAGGGAATAGCAATAAGAACAAATGTAGGATGGTACAAAGCTTACAAAGTTTTTTTCTTTAGTAGTCCATGACTCTGGTTTCTGTCTACCTTATGAAAAAAATGAAATAATACATACTTTCCAAAGCTCACCAAGCCCATTTCCCAACATTACAGAAAATCATATTGATTCTTTTTTCCATAATATGAGGGTACTTCAAAAAGTTTATGGAAAAATAGGATTTAAAGATAGTGTGAATCTTTCCATGAACTTTTTGAAGACCCTTCTTATACCTTCTTCCCCAGCTGAAAGTGTCTTCTTATTTTAAGAGAGAACTTTATGACTCTGAGGACCCAGGCTGGGCTCCCAATTCAACAGGTCTTTGTCCTGTCAGTTGTGGTTGCCCCTGAGCATTTGCTTAACCCAACACATACTTTTTAATTATTATGCAACCTCTGCGGATAAGCTGCAACAATCTAAGACTAACAAACAGCCTGAAAATGTCAGAACTTTGAGTCCTAAAGCCAGTTAATCTTGGATGAGTCACACACAACCTCCTGGTACCTGGTCAGCAGAATGCATAATTTCTTGAGCTCTGCAGAGATTGGGTAGTGGGGACCACACAAAGAGGTGGCATATTTCATGAGAGAATTCAATTCCAAAGCAAGCTTTGTGTATAAGTGCCTCACGGGTCGGTACATCTGTAGACACCTGTTGTTTTGCCATTTGTTCTGCTGAGTTAGAGACACTCAGAATCCCCCAGGCTGATCCCTTGACTTTCACACCTGTCCACATCTGAATTTTTCATTTGTGATCTAAGCCAGCAGCACTCTAAGGGCCTCTAGAAAAATCAGGCGTGGCATTTCTAGGCTGTGCTCTACAAAACAAAAACAAAGCACATTTTCCTGTTCCCAACTACCCAGGAAAGGTTTGTTTCTACTCTGGTCATAAGAACACAAAGTGAGAATATTGCGCTTGGAAGAGTTTAGAGAGAGAACATTATGGTAAAGAGCATGTGAGTCCCCAACACAGGAAACTATGGATTCTGGGGAAATCTTGGAATGAATGGTTTGGGTTTACCACGTTGAGACTTCAGACTGAAGCCTGCTGCTTCAAAAGTGAAGAGAAGAGGGAAAAGGCAGATTTGGTGAGTGGCCTGGAGAGGACCGGGGTAGAAGTAGCACAGAGTGGCTAGCCAAAGTTTTTAAAATGCAAAGAATGTCCTCAGGTTCATTTAATGTAATGCATTTCTCTAACGCCTCCAGTTGTTTCTGCTAAAGAAGCTAATTGGCTGGGATGGAGGTGCTGGAGAAAGAAGGAAGGAAGAAGGGGGGCACTACTGACTATGACCCAAGCCAGGACTAAGTAAACAGTAGGGATTACTCCTGACACTTTAGTTGGAAATGTCCAAGTGTCACCTAGGCTAGCACTGCTCCTGCACCAAGTACATCCTCTTGCTCTAGGAATCTCATTTTAAGAAATGGTCCTTGTGTCAAGAAATCAGAGGAAGTCAGGACTCAGCACGAGACAGGCTGGGGGAACCGATCCAGCTATACGAGCTAGCCCCTATGGAGCATGTACCATCCCAAGGACAGCAAACAGATGTTTCAACACCCTCAGTTCTGATTCTGAAAACGGCATTAAGACATCCAGGGTGGGGAAATGAGGCATTTGTGCAAGTATGCCAAGTGCTTATTATGAACCAATAATAGTTATTAACAAATGGTTAATAAATAGGGGTAATCAGAATTACTTTTATTGAACAACTACTTGACACCAGATATGATTATAAGCACTTTATGTGTATTAATTGATTTAATACAAGCCAGTGAGATAGGTACTATCTCCATTTTACAAATGAGGAATCTGAGTTGTGGAGAGGCTAAATAACATCCCAAACAGTAACACAGCTAAGATTCAAACCCAGGCACTCAGGCTTCAGAGCTCACACTCCTCACCACTCTGTGCCTTGAGACAAACAGACAGAGACCTGTCCGATTGAAGCTTTCAACCTAGAGAGAAGACATGTACAATAAATCATTTCAATGTAAGGTCATAAATATAATAGTGGAGCCATAGTGTATATAAGGATTGAGCAAGGAGCAACCAGGTCCCTTTAGAGATGTCAGGGAAATTTTTACTGGAGGACAAGTAGCACAACAAATGGCTTGTACAAAAGCCCAGAAGAATGAGTGAGGCTGACGTTTTCAAAGAATGGCCAATACCATTCTTCTGGCTCAACGTGAGATGTGCCAGGAGAACAGTCTGATTGCACAGCATATGTAGAGAAGGATGGGATTGTGGAGTACCTAGTATGGCAAATTTTAAATTTTGTTTGGGGGTTTTGTATGATGCTGTTGTTGTCGATGATGATGTTTTTGTCTTATTTTGTTTCCCTGTCAGTAATGAGTTTGGGAGTGGCATACTCTGATTTGCTTATTAGAAAGATAGTTCTGGCTGCAGTGTTGGAAGATGAATTGAAGAAGGGCAAAACTGAAGGCAAGGAGACTAATTTGGAAGTTATTGTAAAAGAGTTAACCAGGACCTGTATCAGGTTGCAGCAGGCGGGATGTAAAGGATTTTTGAGTACTCAAAATATGTATTTTTTTAAATTCTACAAACCAATAAGAAAAATATAAACAACTTAGAAAATGGGTGAAATACGTGTTAGCAATTAACAAAAGAAGAATCCTAATAGGCCCCCCCAAAATATATGAAGAGATACTCAATAATTAAGGGTATGCAAAATAAAACAATGAGAAACCATTTTCCCCCAGATTGACAAAAAAAAAAGGATGATGATACCAAATATTGGAGCAGACATGAGGAAAACAGTGCTCTCATACATAGCTAGTGAAACTGTAAATTAATTCAGCCACTTATGGAAAGCAATTTGGCAGCATACAATAAACTTGATAACGCAAATACCCTATGACCCAGTAATTTCCCTTCTGATTATATAAACCATAGAAATTTTTGCACACGGGCACAAAGAAACACGTGCAGAGATGTCCATGACAGCATTTTTATTTGTAATGGACAAATAAAATGTGGCATATTGACTGCATAGAGATATAAAATGTACATGTATGCATATTTTTAAAAACAAATACAAAATAATCCTATATATTCTTGATGACTAAATACATATGTATGTAAAAATATTTAGTGACTTGAAAACCACCATAATGGGGGAGAGGGGAATTAAACTGAGGGTACAGTGAGAAAGGATGTGTAATGTTTTATTATAAAAACAAAAAGAACAGAAGAGAAGTAACTGGATAAAGTGTTAACAGTTGTGAGTTTGAAGTCGTAAATATATGTGTGTAATATTATTCTTTGTATTTGTTTATACCTTTTACATTTCTAAAAAGAATCAAATAAGGGTGTGTGTGAGAGAGAGAGAGAAGAAAGGATAGAAGTGCTAGAATGTAAAATCAATAAAACTTGGTGACTAATAACACACAGGGGCTGAGGGTAATGGAGGAAGGGGCTAATAGGACTCCCATGTTTTGGGCTTGAATGACAGGTGGGGGGAGATGATGAAACCATTCACTGAGATAAGAGATAGGGGAAGAGAGAACACCAAATTTGGGGGTTTGGGGAGCTAACATAATGAGTTTATATTTCAGACACATTGAGTCTGAGAACCCAGCAACAAACTTTTATGCTAACAAATTCCCTATCAGGCAACATAATGGCTGCCACATTGCCCACAAGAAGCATGCAGGAGCAGGGGTGTCAGTGGTGAGGTCCTGAGAAAGGCAGACAGAGAAGTGAGCAGAGGCTAATAGATAGTGGAGGCTAGCTGGCAAGGTCTTCGCTGAAAGCACTGAGCATAACAAGGTCTTCACTGAAAGCACTGAGCATAACAGCCAGCATAACTTTTCATCTAAAACCATTGGTCCTTTTTAAAATGAGATAGATAGATGTAAATACATAGAGATATCTGGAGAGTATGGCCATAAAAAGGCAAAAAGAGAGACAAGTTTTGCCCCCTACCCACCCCCCACCCCACCAGCTGGAGTGACCAAAGGAAGACCATCTCTTTCCCCCAAACAGCTTCTGCTGTTCAATACCACCAACACACGGAAGTGTGATACATGAATACAGGTGACCACACCCCACAGCAGGGCCACAGAAATACCTTTTACACCACCACCATAGAAAAAATATATACAACTGAAGAAGTAAACATATTGCAAAACAATACATACCCATATACTGTGTGCAGTGAATTCTCTTATTCCATTGTCTTTTTTTTTTTTTTTGGTCAATTTCAAAACCCTCCAATGGGTTGCTAACCAGGTGTGAAAAACACCTGACTACAGGCTGCTGGAATCCCTAAAACCAGTATTTCCTAAGTTTCTTATGTTTCAGATGTATGAGTACAGTCTATGCCTAACAGCACTGGGAGACAGATGACTCTAGAAGAAACTTGGGTATATTTAAATATTTTTAACTAATTATTATTTAGCTATTTGTTTTTACAGTTATCTTCCATTTTAGGAAAGTAATACTGATTTTCCACTTACAGAAATGATGTAAAGTTTTCCTCTAAAATAAATGTATTTAAGTTTTAAAAGTGATTTAAAGAAAAATATTAAGTAAATAATAGTATAGGAAATATTTAGATATGTCAAAAATCACAAATGTTTCCCATGCACCTAAAGTGCAGGAAACTACCTTACACCATTCCATAATACAATAACAAGAAACTCGGTTTCCTTGACATCAGATCTGCTTTCACAGTTTTATTAATTACTCTCAGGAAATTTAGGTTATATGACATTACCCCATATTATATTTGGCTTTTCCCCAGCAACCCCTTAAAACCAAGCTGGCGCTTCTTCCAAGCACTTTTTGGGCAGTTCTGAATGAGTCATCTGTTTGAAGAGTGATTTATGTGGATCTTGAGCCCTTGTGAGCTCACCTTCCCTTCTTGAGATCGTCACGTGGTCTTTCATTCTCCGCCAGGCTTTCAAGTTAATTATTTCCTGTTTCTCTGAATCTGTTCCTTAACCCCCTTCCCAGGCCACTGTCTATCCTCACCTCCACACACACAGCGGGCCACTGGCTGCTCAGCATTGAACCAGTCTTAGTCTCTTGACCTGCCCTAAAGCACCCTCCAACAAGAGCCTTGGAATTTATTCCACGGCACAGCAACCTCAGAGCAAAAATTTGTTGATACTGTAGAATTTGAAGTTAGTTTTAGAGTTCCCTGCTTTCTAGCAGCATTCTTTGTAACTTAACTGACCTTTTGTTCTCTTAGTCCCTGCCTGTCAAGATACTGTGTGAGCCAATCTGCCCAAGCTGTGTTTTTCTCTATGTGACTGCTCAGGATCTCTGGTATCAGTTGTACCTCACTCCTCTCAGAACTCTCACGTTGGGCTTGACTTTCCCAGCAAACTTGATCTGTTATTCATGTAACATTGTTTCTGCTGCTGTTCCATCCCTTTAGTCAAGGCCAGAGCCCACTCTTTTCCTATCATCTTTAACAACTCAGAGTGCTAAAGTGCTGAGCTGTACCCCATAGGAGCTTCATGCATAGAAGTCACTCCATTCCTGTGGTCTTTTCTTCCTCACCTCCATGCTCAGAAATCTTCCCAAACTAGCCTTTTATGGTTATCCAGCCTTAATTTCTCCCAATTATTTTTCCAGTCCTGGCTGGGGTTTCATTTTAGGTCTTTAATTCAGTCTTGCTTACAGTATTCATTGTCCTTTTCCTCCAGCCCCACCTCAATTTTTCTCCCCTCCTCTCATGTGCACACATCTGAGCTCCTTAACATCTTTTACCCAGTGCACAGTTTTCTGCCATCTATTTCTGACTCACTACAAATTAAAGCATAAAAAGCCCTTACAATAACAGTGTTAGTGTGGGTATTTGTGTGGGGGGGTACAAGTACACACTTAAAGTGGGAGAAGGGGTATAAACACAAAATAGAATGTCCAACACTACTTGGGGGGAAGAAGAGCCTTAGAGGCTCGCAGCCATTCTTGTTAGTATGTTGAACATATATCACCCTACAACCCAAATCTGTATCATTTTCAAACATGGCTTAAACAAAGAGCCTTGATGCTTATTGAGGATTTAGATAACTACTTCCCTGTTAAGAAGAGATTTTTAAAACTGTGTTTTCATTATGACTCCATCACCATTTATTGATCAAGGGATTTCTTGCCTCACTTACCTCCATAATCTGTTGCTCAGATTAAGAAAATGTGAAAACTATTGTTTGGTAGCGTGAATACAGACTTCAAAGTGATACCTTGGAGGCTGTATGACTCAAATGCTATAATCCAAGAAAAGCAACTAATTGATCATGCAGAACATGTTTTTATGCATTACTATCTATGGACTGAGCATGCAATGAAACAAATCGTATTAAATGTTTTGTAGATGTGCTCTGTTACAGAAGCAGGAAATTCCTAGTGTAGAAACATCCAACAGACAGCACTAAATCAAGAAATAGGAAATAATACATGTAAAAAGCCCTTAATAAACAAATGTATGAGTAAGTCATTATTCATTCAACACATCTTGAGCAACTATTACGTTCTTTTTATGTAAGGAACAATGCTAGATACAGTAAATTCTCAATTATTAGGAGCAGAAAAGTTCCCTTTATTTTGGTATTTCCTTTCTTGCACCACCACTGTCTAGTATAGAGCTGTGCATATATGCTTTTTGGATGAGTGAGGGACCTGTATGTTCACTGTTTATCTTCTACCTTCTACTTTGCCAGCCTGTTGGCCACTTTATTCCTCATTAATTCTTCCTCCTAAGGGCAAATGGGGAAGGGAAAGGAGGTAAACTTCAGGTCAGTCAGGCATGCTTAGCGACCCAAGTATTTCGACTCCAGTACGATAAACTTGAAAGACCCGTTCAAATTATTTTATGTCACTTAAGATTTTGTTCCATCCAATTGGTTGAACAGCCCTGTCAATTAAAGCCTGGATATTCTTGAGATTG
The DNA here is from genome assembly GCF_000696425.1 of Galeopterus variegatus. Classification (NCBI taxonomy): domain Eukaryota; kingdom Metazoa; phylum Chordata; class Mammalia; order Dermoptera; family Cynocephalidae; genus Galeopterus; species Galeopterus variegatus. The sequence continues at coordinate 51,036 of NW_007730685.1, forward strand.
ATATTTTGATTGTTAATAGTTATTTTAACAGTATTTGATCTGTGTCTGAAGATTCTGTAGGAAGTTAAATTCACTGTAAGAGTCTGTCTGGAGAACAAAGGACAGGGAACTATAATTTGTTCAGTACCTATTACATGAAAGAATCTGAACTGTGCAGTTTACATTACTTATCTCATGGTTTACAACTACCCATGAAAGTGAGTAATATACCCATTTTATAGATGTGGAAACTGAGGCTTAGAGATACTCTGGCCAGTCTCTCAGTCTGTATGGAAAACCTCGGCTAACAGCCTCCAAAGAACAAGCCCTTTATAAAGGACGACTGGTGATTGCTGGCAGCTTTTACTAATCTGTGCTGTCCACACCTAACATGGGTACTTGAAAGCTGATCCTACGTTCCTTTCAAAAATCTCTAAGGAAGCCGGCTGCAGAGACTTCGTGGATAACTCATGAGAAACAAAATGCTTTTATGTGATAAAAACTCTATTTATCTCAATGGGGTTTTTTCTTCTTAAAAAAAAAAAAAAATCTACCACTAACAAGAACTCTCACAGAACGGACAAGTCTTCAGATTGGGCTGTGCACACTAACGAGGAAATGGTAACAGCATTATGGCACTTTGGCCTGAGATGTTAAAGAGACGATGTAATGAACAGCTGGGGATTTCTGAGGCACAATTGTATGACACATAAAGCCCAACTGTTGGCCATCCTCACGGAGGGCAGCTGCCGGGCTCGGGTTTACTTCAGCAAACCTCACTCCTCAACCTCCACCAGACGGGTTTCGCCAGCTGCAGCAGCAACCGCGACTGCTCGCCTTCCCGCCCCCGCACGCCCGCCAAGGCCGACTCGGCCCCGACGCGGGGGCGCGCGCCCTCGGCGCACGTGACGGGGTGAGGGGACAGTTTTCTTCCTCCCCTCCCCCTTCCCAAACCCCGCCTTCTCCCGAGGGGCTGCGGCTTTCTATTGCGCCACCGCCAGAATGACTGCCGTGCCAGCCAATCAGAACGCGATGCCTCAAGTAAGGCCCACCCCCTGCTGGTTCTCAGGTTCCTTCCCGCTCACACCGGAGTCACTTCCGAAGAGAGAGAACCGCCATGAAGAGAGAAGGGGGTGCCGCCCACCTCTGCTCCGACAGCCTCCCGGGGTCCCAGCAGCAAGACGGCAACCACGCACGCAACTTCTCCAGCCACAGCTCATGCCGCCATCGCCAGCGGCACCGACATGACAAGGCGCTGCATGCTCGCTAGGCCAGGTTTCCCCTCATCCCCAGCCCCGGGGTCGTCGCCCCCGCGCTGCCATCTGAGACCCGGTAGTACCGCCCCTGCTGCAGCGGGAAAGAGAACAGAGAGTCCTGGGGACAGGTACCGTGCAGAGGGCTTGAGAAGGGGCCGGGTCGCGGGGGCAAGGGTATGAGGGGAGGATTGCGGCGGCCGCTTTTCCAGTTCCCGCCATCCTTCGCGAGCCCGGGCCTGGCGTTCCCGGGCCTGGCAAAGCCTCGCCTCCGCGCAGGGGCTTCTGGGAGTTGGAGTTTCCTTTTCCGTAGTTGGGAAGCTGCTCGGTCTAGGGACCACCAGCCTGGATGGCTACGGAGAACCCGCCTTAGGTAGAACGTGATTTTTGACCTTTACGAGAGCTTAACTTCGGCCCTAACTGCTTAATGCATATTTAGGTTGTTTTTTCTGTACGTTCTCAGTTCTGATCCTAGTGGTTTAGTAGTATAAACCTTTTCTATACTGTAGGTGAAATTATGTAAGATGTGATGGAGGAAATCCAGACTTGTAGTCCAGTGTACTCGATAATTCATACTTAAAAAGAATATACAGATTTGGAATGTGATATGTTTTCTCTTTCAGCAACTTTACGCCTCTCCAAGAGGCCAGTTTTTTTGTAAAGATTTTATGGGAGCTATGTAATGAGATGGGAAGTTTCATCAAATGACATCCTCTGACAATAAAACATGTTTAAATTCTCTGCGAACTTGGTACTGTCTTTTTTATTTTAAGTTTAAAAGCTGTTAATAGTCTAATAGTAAATTCATGTTCTAATATTGTGGTACAGGTCCACAATCCATTATCTTTATTCTGAAGGCCAGAAAGCTATGAAAACCAAGTTTTCAGTAAGTTTGGCACCACATCTTAGCAACCAAATCTGGCCAGAACTAATGTAAGGGCTTTATCCCATTAAGTGTGAATATTCTTAAGTTTTGCTAGAGAAATATTAATGTCTTTGATTATGGGTTGCAGCACTGGACCCCACTGGGGCTTTAAATAATACATCCAAGTTATCGCCTCTCAAAAATCTGATAAATTCAGGATTATAAAACACATTTGGTCCCAGAAGTTTCAGATAGGATTTGAGAAACTTACACGGTTTTTTTTAACGAGTTACAAATAGGAAATGGACATTTCTGTGCATATGAACTTCGGGAACTATTACCTCTTAAGTTACATTCATGGTTATTTTACAGGTTTCTTATATGTTTTCTTCAAAACCAGTTTTCGCTTTCTGACGTATTAATCGAAAAGAAGCTTGGGATATAATATTTTAGGGAAGAGATGTAAACAAATGCATATGTTCTTCCATAGCCTGTCACTCATATTCATCTCTTAACCACTTAGTTTTTCTGCCAACATCCTAGACAAACATGGCGGACTCTCAGTACACCAGTAAAGATGTGCATTGCTTTTCTAACATGATCAGTAAAGTGTACAAGATGTAGAAGAAGCTTAACCTTCAGGGGACTTGGATTGTTCAAGTTTTCACTGAGCATTCCAACCTCATAGTGAATAATGTTTAGGGAAAGGGGTAGTCTACAGCTTATTCTCTTTCAGTAAAATGAATACATTTTAGCAAAAGTTGCCAGATAATTTCTTGTGCATGTGATAATATCCCCCTTTTTGAAGCTAACAATGCTAAATACATGAACAGATCAATACAAATTCTAGTAGTATGGTACTATTTCATTTTGTGTCCACTTTAGGGTACAGAAATCTTTATTTGGATTTTTGTTTGTTTTTGGCAGCTGGCAGTATGGGGATCCAAACCCTTACAAGGTTACAAGGTGGCACTCTAACCAACTGAGCTAACCAACTGGCCAGCCCAGAAATCTTTAAAAATTAAAGCAATTTGGTTTTTGTTATTTTTTACTTACTTGTTAACTTCCTTTTCTCCTTGTTTTGTGGTTTTCCCAGGCATGTGTTATTTTTGTAAATATCTTAAGGATTCTTACATAAAAAATTAAGAATTTGAAACACTACTTATTTAGTTGTGAAGGCTCTTTCCAATTTGTGCTTTTACATAGATTAACATCTTACTATAGTATATAAAGAGAGTGCAAAAACTTAGTATTTGATCCTTTCTGCCTTTGCCCAGCACACTCTTCTTCAACTGCCTCCTGAGGTCAGCCCAAATCAGCCATATTGCCATTCTACCATCTATTGTTCTACCGTTATTATGGAGTCTGTTCAAGTTTTTCCCCATTTTTATAATCTCAATTATTCATTAAACAAATATCTACTGAGTGTTATTTTGTACCAATCACTGGAGATATCAACAAACAGGATCAGATGCCTGTCCCCAAGAACTTCCGTTCTCCATGCAGCAGTAAGTGTGTCAGTCCTTAGAGGCACTCTATGCCAATTCCCTGGATCCATACTCCTGTCTTATTTTAGTACTGTAGATTATATAAACTTTAGCTGTGTTTTTATAAATGAACTCCTATAGGAAGTGATAAATTATATTTTTCAATTTTTTTTATGATCAGCTTAGCAAGTATTATTGACATTGTCAGAAATTGATTAAACCAGATAGTGAAATGCAGCCTATATTCAATAAACCTAACATTCTCCATTTAATCTGAATTATTGAGGCTTTGATATTTGCTTATGTGATACCATATTAGTTATGCTTTTATTTTCAGGAAGCAGTCAATTATAGATTTCTTCAAACCAGCTTCAAAACAAGGTATGTATACCGTTAATGAATTTTTTGTGGGATATTTTGGGGTGAGGAGAGACATGGATTCAACTTTTAAACCTACTCTAAACTCTAACTAATTTGATTAAACATAGTGTTCAAAATTGAAAATGAAGATGTAGTGTTTTTTTTTTTACAAAGATGTACTTAAGTTCTAAGCATTATGAAGAAAGACTATTTGTTGTTATGCCTTCTAATTTAAAATATTTGAGTCAATAATGTTCATAATGCGTACTATTTTGATTCTCTAGTACAGTAACTTACCTCATAAATAGAGCCATAGGGACATTACACAGTGTAGCAAAAGGGAGCTTTATGAAAGTAAAGCTGTCGACCTAAACCATGATTTCTCTTCCTCCCCTCCCAATAAAGTGTGTGTCATTATTCAAATATTATCAATTTGAAATTTTTGTGATAGCTTTAGTTTAATATTTTAAACAATAATTAAGATAAATATGTAAAATATACATTTGTGTTATTTTTAATAGTGTAATTTGTGTGTGTTTTAATTGGCTATTTAGGCAGGCATATGTTGGATTCTCCACAAAAATCAAACATCAAATATGGAGAAAGTGGATTTTCCATCGCTGGGACAGAGCACTTTGAAAGGAAACTATCTTTACCAAAAAAATCTGAACACAAAAGGGTGTCATCAGAAAAGAGCACTATTTTAGAAGCTTTCGTGAAAGGTGTTAAAGAGCACCATAAAGATCATGGTGTACATGAGTCACGTCAGCCTTGTGTCTCACTAGCCTCCAAATATTTATCCAAAGGAACAAATATCTATGTTCCTTCATACCACTTGTCAAAAGAGATGAAGACGCTAAAGAAGAAACATCGATCTCCAGAGAGAAGAAGGTCACTGTTCATTCATGAAAATAGCAGGGAGAGGAGTGATAGAGATCGAGGAAAGACCAATGCAGACTCCAAAAAGCAGGCTGCAGTGACAGATGCTGACATCTTCAAGATCAGCTCCAGAAGTCTTAGCAGCAGGAGCAGCCTATCCAGGCACCACCAAGCAGAAAGCCCTTTGGGAGCTAAGTTTCAGTTGTCACTAGCTTCTTACTGCAAAGAACGAGAACTAAAGAAATTGAGAAAGGAGCAAATGGAGCAGAGAATCAACTCAGAAAATTCTTTCTCAGAAGCAAGCAGTCTTTCCTTAAAATCCACTAGTATAGAAAGAAAATGTACACCAGGACAGCAACAAAGTAAACAGAACAATGTCATACCTGGAAAGAGTAATCTTTCAAACCTGGTATGTGCAATAATCACTGAATTAGCTTTTCTACTGCTATATCATATTTAGAATACTAAATCTAAAAATATCTAAAATTATTACATCACATTGGTATCTTTCTTTAAGGAAATACTGATACACAGTTTGTGTAGAAACTGGTTTCTTTAGGTTTCTTCCAATTGTCCTTCATTGAGCTCAGTAAAAAAGTGTTTCTTGCCTTTAATTTTTTCAGACCAGTAACAAAGATCTTTTTCTAATCAGGAAAGGAAGCATTTTTTTTTTTTTAGGCAGATAATAGTCATTTTGAAATCAGGTTCTGCTGAAGGGAGATACTTGAGGAATGGAAGATCTAAAAGAACAGGAAGTGGTTTAGAGCAGTGGTTCTCAAAATGTGGTCCCTGGACCAGCAGCATCAGTACAAACTGGGAAGGTGTTAGAAATGCATATTCTTGGGCCCCACCCCTGACCCACTGAAACAGAAACTGGAGGTAGGGCCCATATGTCTGCAATTAATAGACCTTCCAGATAATTCTGATATACTTTAAAGTTTGACAACCACTGGTTTAGATTGTACTGTATGTCTTAAATAAATGAGTATACGTCTTAGAAATCTTAGATAGTCACAACTTAGAAAACTGTCCAAATACATCTTAATGTCATCAGTTTTTTTTTTTAAATAGACCAAATTTATATTAGCATAAAAGCTGTCCATCTCCCGTAGAAAATCAATTTGTTAATTCCAAAGTGCCTCTCTACATATAGAGCAAACAGGAAGATCAGATGTCAAGAAAGTGCAATGTGAGAGACTAGCTGGTTAGCTCAGTTGGTTAGAGCATGTTATAAAACCAAGGTTAAGGGTTCAGATCTCTGTACTGGCCAGCTGCAGGGAAAAAAAAGTGTGGTGTTGATAAGGTGCTATGAAATCTTAAAACCAGATAGACCAAAAATAAACCAAACTATGACATTGTAGGAGTGAATAGAAATTATTGCATTGTGTGTTACTGGGAGATATGTTTGTAAACCCTAAGGCTCCTTTGCAAGGAATTTTGTGCCTTAACCAGTGGGATTAGCTAATGACCAATAGAGGTTAGAAATATTTGGTTCATTTTTTTAAGATTTCAGTGTTCGGTGGTACATCAGACTTTAAACAGAAGTGTTGAAAAGTGAGCTGTATTCACTTGATTGGCAAATATTAGGTTTGCTATTTCTTTATCAGAATAATACAGGTCGGATATCCCTTATCCAAAATGCTTGGGACCAGAACTATTTCAGATTTGATATTTTGGAATATTTTCAGAAAACATACTGACTGAGTGTCCCTAATCTGGAACTCCACAATCCAAAACGCAGAAAGAAAATGCTCATTGGAACATTTTCATTTTCAGATTAGGGATGCTCAGCCTGCTGTACAGTGTTCTAATATAATATCAATCTTGAGTTATTAGTGTAAATTTCTAATTTAACATTATGAAAACTGACTTCATTTTATGACTTTTTACATTTTTATCATACAAATGCCCTTCATTTTTATGATAAAACTTAAGATCTTTAAATATTTTGCTATAGAAGTTAGACTTTACCTCCAAATACAGATGCCTGATTTATTCAATCTAGAAATCTATGTTTAAGTGTTATGAAGAAAAGTTCATATTCTTTATACTGCTCCCAACTCCTAATTAATTTGTTCTCATTTTGCTAATAGGTAAATGGACATCTCTCAAGAAAAAGATCCTCTTCTGATTCATGGGAACCTACTTCAGGTACAATCAAAATTTATTCATTTCTAAGTAAATTTGCATCTTAACGGCACTGCTTATGCGAGCAAATTTGTTTAAATGCATAGTTCCCTTCCTAGAAGTGAATTTAGTGTCTTAGATTAAGAGTTTGGTAAAGTTATATTCAAAAAGAATAGTTCTTAAATTTAGTTTATGTAATCTGTGGTTTGTCTTAACTCTTCTTTGCCTCCTTCCTCCTTCAAGAGTTCCTAACAATGTGTCTCAGTGTTCTACTTGTGAATCCTTGACTACATCAAGAAGCATAATCTTACATTCCTGCAATTGACTATCTGAGGTCTTGGTGTTAAGTGGCAAATGCTTTTTATAACGTTGAAACTTATGATTCAAACAGTGTTTCCCAATATTTCAAATACAAAGATCCTTTTTTAATATCAAATTTCAAGGACATCTACAGGCTGTTAGTTTGTACTTTTAGTATCTATTGGTTGAGAAAATACCAGCCTATAGTAGTTCAGTAATTCTTGAAGTATCTTTCTTTTTTTTAACTAGAAAATAGAACATTAAAATTTAAACATTACAGAAATTTATAACACGTAAAATGAAAAGACCCCAGAAATAACAACTGTCCATAATCAGCCATATCAGATTTTTTTTTTTCTACTGTGACTACAAACTTTGGAAAATGGGCTTTACAACCAATAAAAAAAACCACATAATTTTAAAACTAAAAACAAAAAACAACAACAAAATGGACTTTACAGATTCCTACATTCAGTAAGATACATTGGACATAATGATAATAATAGCCAGTATTTATTGAGCACATACTGTGTGCCATGCCCTGTTCTATGTACCTTTATTTAATTAATTTGATCCTCACAACCTTATAATGTGATTACTTTTAGAAAACAAAAAACAGAGGTACAGAGAGACAGATTACTTTGCACTGAGGTGAATGCAAGAACAAAATATTATTAAGCTAGTTCTGCCAGTAGTAGGGGCTAGCTGGTGGTGTTACTACCAAGTTATTCAGCATTTGTTTTTTTCTCTGATAATGACTCAAGATTAAAAAAAAGATTCTCTTTATTTCCTGGGTTTGCAAATTTCATCAGTCATGACTGAAATAGTTTCATTTATATGATCCCATGTAGTAAAGTTTTGGGGCATTGCTTGAAAAAGATGCTTTCTGCCTATTTTCAAAGGCAGATTTACAGTGGTCATCTTCACTTATATTTTTATTTCTAATACTTTTGCATGTGTTTCATAATCATTACTAATTATAGCATTGTATTCTCATAATAATATACATTTATATTTCAGTTGACTAATGTCAACAGAATTTCAGTATGTAAAGGACATAAGGAGATTTTTCACCCTAGATAATATTAAGAATGCTTACTGTATCTGATGGCAAATAGACATTAAAAATCCACATGGTGGGTGGGGCCGGCCTGGTGGCGCACTGCTACAGTGCGCCGCTTGGGAGTGTGGTGGCGCTCCCGCCGAGGGTTCGGATCCCACATACAGACCAGCCGCTCACTGGCTGAGCGAGGTGCGGGCGCAACACTGAGGGTTGCGATCCGTTGCCAGTCACAAAAAAAGAAAAAAAGGGAAAAAAAAAAATCCACATGGTGGGCCGGCTCGTGGCTCACTTGGGAGAGTGTGGTGCTGATAACACCAAGGCCACGGGTTCGGATCCTATATAGGGATGGCCGGTTAGCTCACTGGCTGAGCGTGGTGCTGACAACACCAAGCCAAAGGTTGAGATCCCCTTACCAGTCATCTTTTAAAAAAAAAAAAAAAATCCACATGGTATATCTAGTTAACCTTATTACTGTTACTTTTATCAGTTGTGGTGGTGATATACATAATCATACAATCGTTAATTACATACAAGTTCAGGGACTACAGAAATGTTGGTATAGAGTAGTAGGCATTTTGGCTCTTTGGTCTTCCATCACCTTGTCCTTTGGCTGAATTCTGAGGTCAAATTTAATTCAGCCCTAGTACATTCATTCATTTATTTGTTTGTTTTTGCTGACTGGTACAGGGATCCAACTGTGGACCTTGGTGTTATCAGCACCACACTCTAACCAACAGAGCTAACTGGCCAGTTCCATTTCATAATTTATTAATAACCAATCTTCCATTAATGGACATTGGATTTTTCTTTTTTTTTTTTTTTTGTTTTGTTTTGTTTTGTTTTTATAAACTCAGTTCCTCTCATATCTGAGTATTTTATGTATTAATAGATATCTGAGAAACTATGAAACAGATATTTAGTCTACAGGCTGTACAAGGGGTGCAAAAAGAATCATGAAAATTTTGCAATTAATCTACTGCCCTAGAGAGCTTGTAAAAGGGGAGCCTTACCTGCATTACCAGTTCACTTTCCTCTAATTCCAGATGTTAAAAGCTCTTAGTAAGCTGACGTGTCCTGTCTCCTCCTGGATAAGTCCTAGATAATTCCTGAGCAAAGCAGGAATTTCTCCACATTACTAGCGTATTTAAATTGTCTGACTTCTTTAAGAAAATGGAACAAAACTCAAACTGGCAGCTCTGTAGCTTTTTCCCCATTCTTTAAGATAATAAGTATAACTATACCCCAAGTCTTCTCTTTTTTTAAAAAGTCATTTGATTTCTCATAATGTAAGTGACCCCTGTTCTTTTTTGTTTGTTTGTTCATTTGTTTTGTTTTTGGTGGCTGGCCTATACAGGGATGGAACCTTAGACCTTGGTGTTATCGGCACCACGCTCTAACCAACTGAGCTAAACTGGCCAGCCCAAGCCCTGCCCTTTTTTTACAAGACATTTGTCCCCAGAAAACTGAGTGGGCATGGAATGATTTCTTCAGGTAATGAGAGATATTTGTACAAGAACAGAGATCAGGGCATTTGTTTATTAATTGATTGGTTAATTTCATTTTTATAAATTGAATTTTCCAGATTATGTATTGATCAAGCTGTCCAAATAATAATTACATAACACTTGAGTTTGGTTTTTGGGGTTTTTAATCAAACTGTTGGGGAGTGGAGACTTTTGTCCATGTGCAGAAAATTTGATTTAGGGGAATTTGATTTTGAGAATACTGATTGTAACTCATAGAAATAGTGAATTTTTAATGAATAATTAATTTTAAAGAGTGGATTAAGGATATGTCACATCTTTAAATATAATACGAAGTTTTTTAAACTGGCTAACTTAAAAACTGGTTAACTTCACTTAAATGGCTATTAATGTGCTTCTGGTTGGGGCTCCTGATGAACATGGACAGCTTGTATTAGTTTCCTAGGGCTGCTGCAACAAAATGCCAAAACCAGGATGGCTTAAAACAAATTATTGTCTCAGTTCTGAAAGCTAGAAGTTCAAAATCAGGGTGTCAGCAGGACCGTGCTCTCTCTGACAGCTCTAATAGAGAATACTTCTTACCTCTTGTAGCTTCTGGTGTTTGCCTGCAATTCTTGGCATTTTTTGACTTGTAGCTGCATCTCTCCAGTAACATGACATCTTTTCTTTGTGTGTCTTCCCTCCGTGCATGTCTGTCTCTGTGTCCACATTTCTCCTTTTTATAAGGACACCAGTCATATTCCATTGGGACCCACTTTAATGACCTCGTTTTAATTCAGTTATGCCTATAAAGACTCTTTGCAGTTAAGATCACATTCTGAGGTACCTAGGGGTTAGGACTTCATATCATTTTGGTGGAAACACAGTTCAACCCATAACATGGCTAAAAGACTAGAGGGACATGTGGGAAAGAAAAAATAGTAATTAAATGCTAGGGGGAGAAGACTTGGGTGAATTTTTTTTTTTTTAGTGACAAATTAAAATTTATCTGCCTTCAACTAGCTATCCTATATGTGTTTTAAGGTACTATACATTTAGATGTAGAAGTGTTAATTTCTGGAACCAGGCAGTCCTAGGTCTAAAAAATATCCACTTTTAGGGGATGTGCTTTTAGAATTTTTTCCTTGGTACAAATATACAATTGTTTATGTTATAGGGAGTGATACCTGTAATTCTGTTAAGATAGTAAACTTTTAATAACTTTGGAATGAAAATGAGCACTTGTCATTAGTTTTAAATTTCTTGGACACCAGTATTTATCAGTTGACACATGATAGTATTAACTCTTTTTCCTCATTCCATATGTGGTAAATAATCTCAGCCTAAACTTTTAGAATTTAAACATTTTCTCAGGGTGTTCTAGATACTCACTGAATAAGCTTTACTAAAGTAGGAAAGTATACTTTTTACTGATCTGACAAAAATTAAATTTTAGCAGGCTCTAAACAGAATAAATTCCCTGACAAAAGAAAAAGGAACTCTGTGGATTCAGATCTGAAAAGCACAAGAGAATCTATGCTACCAAAAGCAAAAGAGTTCTTCCTTGAGAAGCGTCCTGATGGACCACATCAGAAAGAAAAATTTATAAAACATATTGCACTGAAGACACCTGGTGATGTGTTGCGCTTGGAAGATATATCCAAGGAACCAAATGATGAAACTGATCGCTCCTCTGCAGGCTTGGCACCTTCAAATTCTGGCCACCATTCTTCTAGGAATAGTGACCAAATCCGTGTGGCGAGTACCAAAGAGACTAAGATGCAGAAACCCCACTTACCTTTACCTCAGGAAAAATCTGCAATTAAAAAAGCTAGCAACCTTCAGAAAAGTAAAACTGCTAGCCCTGTGTCATCAAAGGAGACAAAACTTCTACCTTTACTTTCCCATGTTCCAAGTGCTGGTTCCTCTCGGGTACCATTAAATGCTAAAAATTGCACTCTTTCAGTTCCTAAAAAAGATAAAGAGCGTTCTTCATCTAGGGAATGTTCTGGGCATTCTACAGAATCCTCCAAACACAAGGAACACAAAGCAAAGACTAATAAGGCTGATTCTAATGTATCTTCAGGGAAAATTTCTGGGGGATCTTTGCGTTCAGAATATGGCACTCCTACAAAGTCTCCCCCGGCTGCTTTGGAAGTTGTGCCATGTATCCCAAGCCCTACAGCACCTTCAGATAAAGAGAGTTCAGGAAATTCCAATGTAGATAGCAATGCACTGAAAAGAAAACTAAGGGGTGATTTTGATAGTGATGAAGAAAGTTTAGGTTACAACCTAGACAGTGATGAGGAAGAAGAAACATTAAAATCACTGGAAGAAATAATGGCTATGAACTTCAGTCAGACTCCTGCAACTACAGGAAAGCCTCCTGCTCTTTCCAAGGGGCTTAGATCTCAGTCATCAGGCTATACTGTAAGTAGTTCTGTGATGTTTTTCTTTACTTGAAGAGGGAAAGATGGATTGATTAGTGAAAGAGGGTTGGGTTGTTAGAACTATTTTAAAATTTAATATTTATTACAGTTCATAATTGGACTGAAACTGGTATAATTCTTGTTTGGTAAATGAGTTTCCCATATCTTTAGTTTTATTACTGTAAATCAGTGGTCTCCAAACTTTTTTGATCACACACACTTCTATTAGTACAAAAACTTTTTGAGCATGTACCCCAATATATGTGTCTACTTATGGATTATATACATTTACCACTATAATAATAACTGTGTACTTTCTAAAGCATATGCAAAAACAGAATTTAAAGAAAGAAGAAAAAGTATTTTCCTACAGAAGTTATATAGAAGTGACTATAGACTAAGTTCTACTGGAGTTTCTATAGAAGTTCCATATAAATAGAAGTTCTATTATTTTCTTCCTGCACCCCAATGGATCACCTTGCACACCCCCTGCTTTGGAGACCACTGCTGTAAATGAAGGTAGAGTGTAGAAATGTTGTTAATTGTGGTGTGCAATTTTATTTATAAAATTCTTCATTCTATCTTGGGAATAAGCTGAATTAAATTTTAACATGCCTGTAAAATTTGGTGGGGAAGGTGTTAATATTCCAGTGTAACACCTAAAAATTAGTAGTGTGATTCCACTAACATAGAACTTTAAAGTAAAAACAGGGCAGCCATAGAGCCCTTGGGTGTTGGCAGTTAGATTCTGAGTCTAGCAGAATTTTATAAATAGTGCCTTTCCAAATAGATGGTAAAGTCAAATTGCCTGCAGTACAAAATACTAAATTTAAAGCATGATGGTGAAAATTCTCCTTTAAGAAAGGTATTATCCTGACCCAGAGTATTGAAGTAGAAAATAGTCTTTAGTACTTTAAATAACTTAAGACATTCTTGTACTAAAATACGTTATAAAGTATTTCTAAATCTGTTTTGTTTTAGGAACGTGTTCACAGTGGGACTTACACAAATACTTTAGAGCGTCTAGTGAAGGAGATGGAAGATACACAAAGGTTAGTTAACATCATGATTAGTTTGCTAAACTTAATATACTGCTTGTTTGTGTTGCTTACTTTTAATTTACCTTAAAAAAATTATAAGAAATTAGGGGCCGGCCCAGTGGTGCACTGCTACAGTGCACCACTTGGGAAGTGCGGCAGCGCTCCCACCGAGGGTTCGGATCCCACATACAGACCGGCCGCTCACTGGCTGAGCGAGGTGCGGGGGCAACACCGAGGGTTGCGATCCCATTGCCGGTCCCGGCCCAGTACGGGCGCGACACTGAGGGTTGCGATCCGTTGCCAGTCACGAAAAAAGACAAAAAAGGAAAAAAAAAAAAATTATAAGAAATTAGCATGCATTTTGTGGTAATACCATTAAAACAGTTCTTCTCTTGTCAATTGTGTTACAGATAATATGTGCTTTCTTGTTCATAGCCTGGCTCAAAAGATCCAGATTTTTATAATATGCTGCATTAACTAATATAAATTCCTTTCTGCTTATCACAATTAGTATCTAAATGATAGCTGAAATTCTTGATCGAAAGCACATGTAGAATGTTTTTATGTATTTTTTATTATGGTAAAATATATATAACAAAATTTATCGTTTTAACCATTTTTAAGTGTGCAGTTCAGAGGCAGTAAGTATATTCACAATGTTATGCAACCATCACCACCATCTAGCTCCAGAACTTTTTCATCTTCCCAAACTGAAACTTCATACCCATTAAATAATAACTCCCCATTCTCCCCTTCCCTCCTACCCTTAGCAACTACCATTCTCCCTTCTATCTCTATGAAATTGACTGTTCTAGGTACCTCATGAGAATGGAATCATACACTGTCTGCCCCTTTATGGCTGGCTTGTTTCACTTAGCATAATAACTTCAAGGTTCATCCATGTCATATCATATGTCAGAATTTCCTGCTGAGGGCCGGCCCGGTGGCACACTGCTACAGTGCGCCGCTTGGGAGCATGGCGGCGCTCCTGCCGAGGGTTCGGATCCCACATACAGACCAGCCGCTCACTGGCTGAGCGAGGTGCGGGCGAAACACCGACGGTTGCGATCCCGTTGCCGGTCCCGGTCTGGTACAGGCGCGACACTGAGGGTTGCGATCCGTTGCCGGTCACGAAAAAAAAAAAGACAAAAAGGAAAAAAAAAAAAAGCTGAATATCCATTGTATTATGTGTATAAAACATTTCGATTATTCTTCTTTGGATGGACACTTTGCTTCCACTTTTTGGCTATTGTGAATAATGCTGTTATGAACATGGGTGTACAGATATCTCTTTGAGACTCTGCTTTCATTTCTATTGGGTATATACTCATAAGTGGACTTGCTGGATCATGTGATAATTCTGTTTAATTTTTTGACGAACTGCCATACTGTTATCCATAGCACCTGCAGCATTGGATATTCGTACCAACAGTGCATTAGGGTTTTAGTTTCTCCACAACCTCACCAACACTTGTTATTTTCTTTTCTTTCCTTTTTTTTTTTTTTTTTTTTTTTTTTGATAGTAACCATCCTAATGGTTGTGGGGTATGAAATGGTATCTCGTTATAGTTTAGATTTGCATTTCCCCAATGACTAATGATGTTAAGTATCTTTTCATTTGCTTATTGGCCACTTGTATAGCTTCTTTAGAGAAATGTCTGTTCAGATCGTTTGCCCATTTTTAATTGAGTTGTTTGAATTTTTTGTTGTTTCCACAGGTAGAACTTTTTAAAATGTTTGTATGTTTACCAAGTCCAAGTTTTGAAACCAGCATAACCAGACGTGGTATTTCTACATCAGCGTTACTCTTTTGAGGGAAAGTTTAGAATTATGATGAACATCCCACCACATACACACACACATGCACGCGCACACACATACAGCAGTCAGAAAGTTGAGGATCATAATGATCCTAATGAAGTTTATGTGACTACTTGCAGACTGTTTTTGCTAATGAGAGGGGGAAAATATATTCCTGATTAAATCAAGAAGTATCCTTGAAACTAGCCCGAGAACTTCATTAAGAACTCAGCTGATCTGATTATATGGAAGTTGGTATATATGTATCTCAAACTTGATAACCAAGTAGTTAACTGTAGGAATTTTTCAGACAATACATGGGTCAAAAGTTTTCTCCTTTCTGAATTTAATTAGAGAAATTGTCTCTATTTTAAAATTCTTTAAGTGTTTTATGAATTCATGTGATTTGATGTGAATTCCGAAGTTGCTTATTTAAAATTGAATATTACACAGGTGAAAAGCAGAGGTGCTAGTTTGATTGGATGATTGACTCTTTCCTGTAGTGATAGAGCAGTACATTTACTGGTCATTTACTGTTCTACTATACTCATCTACTGTTTGGGGCTGCGGCTGGGAATATGATGATTTACTGGTCATTTACTGTTCTACTATACTCATCTACTGTTTGGGGCTGCGGCTGGGAATAAGAACCTGGGTTAAAATAACTTAATTTTGGAGTTGTGGACTGTGGAACTAGACTCTCTGGCTTTGAATCCCAGCTTCTTGCATTGCAAGCTCTTGCAAGTTACTTAGCTTTTCTGAGGGCTGGACAGTTAACCCAGTTGGTTAAAGTGCAGCTTTATAATCCCAGGGTGTCACAGGTCTGGATCCCCATACCAGCCAGCTGCCAAAAAAAAGAAATTAGCTTTTATGATGTCTGTTTCTTCATCTGTAAAATCGGTAATAATAAACTACAATATGAAGTTGCTATGAGGATTAAAAGATGCCTGAAGCCCTTAATACAGTGCCTGTTGCATATTAAGTGCTCAGTAAGTGTTAGGTGTTAGGATGATTATGACAATGACAGCTACTGCTGGTAGAAAGCCTAATTAACATTAGCAGGTTGTTGGTCTACTAGAAGTCAAATGAGCATTAAAGATTAGAAAGGATAATCAAATTTAGTGTTGTTTATTCTTTGCCATTTTTCAAGTGATTCGGGAAGATGATTCTTGAAGTCCTAGCTGTAAAGAAATATTTAAGTGATTTTTTGCGACAGAACTACTATTCTGATACCATACCAGGACCTGGGTAAAAGCCTAAGACTTAAAATAGACTTTCTGTGTTATTAGTGAAAATCATATATACTGTATTGAATATCATGCTGTATTTGGGAGACATGATTTGACCTATAGTATAACAAAATTTGTCATATAACAGGATACTTAAGGGTTTTTATTTGTATTGCTTTTAGATATAAACAGGGCACTTAATAAGTGTTTTTCTTGGTACTTCTTTTAGATATAAAGATTTTTTTATTTTTAGGTTAAACTTTTTATTATGGCATTCTTTCAATTAATTCTTAGGCTGGATGAACTGCAGAAGCAGCTACAAGAAGACATAAGGCAGGGCCGAGGCATTAAATCCCCAGTCAGAATCGGAGATGAAGACAGTACAGATGATGAGGATGGCCTCTTGGAAGAGCACAGGTACAGCGTCTTTTGTAATGTATATATGCCCTATTAAATTTTTACATTTTTTAGGGTTTTTTGTAAAATAAATAGGCCATTAATGGCTATCTACTTAGTGAATAATCTATGATGCATTTCTAATCCATCTGTGATGGATTTGAAAGGTAGATGTCAGGGCCAAATTACATCTTTTGTCTTTTCTCCTGGTTATTCTTTTTCTCACAGATACATTTAGTGGCTTTTGACTAACTAGCAAAAAGTGGGAAGAGCAAAACATACTTTTTCTCATACTTGTTTTCTAATCTGGGATTAACGTTGGCCCTAAAAAAAGTTTTCTTTGCACCCAATTTTTATGTACAAAACCATATACAGTATGGCTGTCTGGTATTGAATGACTTTTTTTTGTTTTTCAGGGAATTTCTAAAGAAATTTTCAGTTACAATTGATGCGATTCCTGATCATCATCCAGGTGAAGAAATATTTAATTTCCTCAATTCTGGAAAAATTTTCAATCAGTATACCTTGGATTTAAGAGACTCTGGTTTTATCGGACAAAGTGCTGTAGAAAAGCTTATTCTTAAGTAAGTAGAAAAATAGACATTTTGCTTTTTTCAGTATAAAAAAATATCTCTGAAAGACTTCTGACCAGTGTAATCTTCTAGAAGGCTAATTTCTATTATGACCTATCTAGTTTCCTACACTTATTACTATTGTTCTTTCGGTTTTCTTATTTAATTATAGGAAACAGTATAGGATAATTGTTTGGCACATTACGTGCCTTTATTAGAATTAAGACTTGTATATAATAACAGTGACCATCACGGCCGGCCCTGTGGCGCACTCGGGAGAGTGCAGCGCTTGGGTGTGCAGTGGCGCTCCCGCCGCGGGTTCGGATCCTATATAGGGATAGCTGGTGCACTCACTGGCTGAGCGTGGTGCGGGCGACACCAAGCCAAGGGTTGCAATCCCCTTACCGTTCACAAGAAAAGACAAAAAAAAAAAAACCCAGTGACTGTCAAAATAACCGGGGCTTAAACAAGAAGTATGTTTCTTCTCATGTGAAAGAAGTACAGAGGTAGGAAGTTCAGAGCTAATGTTTTGGTTTCACCATATAATCTTTCTTCTTCATTATTCTTAGCACTTTGTTGTTCCAGATGCTATTGGAGCTCTATCTAGCCTTTATGTTCAGATTCCCAGAAATCCCACACAGTATTTGTACTTACAGTTAGTTAGGTGGAACTTAGCATGGCTACCCCTAGCTACAAGGGAGGCTGGGAAGTGATCTTTATTTGGGCAACCAGTGTGCCCAGCTAAAAATCAGGGTTCAGTTACCAAGAAGAAAGGGAAAATACGTGTTGGGATGGACAACTAATAATCTCTATCACAATGCCCAGGCTGTTCTTATTTCTCTCAGTGCATGATATCTGAGTTCTTCACATTAATTCTGGTGCTGAGTTTTAGGAAGTATATTCTCAACCTGGCAAAAGCAGATGATGTCCTGGGACTTGATAGTTTTTCTCTCACAACCTAAGCATTTCCCTGCATGTACTACTGTAAGATAGTTTTTCTCTCAACATTGCCAGCAAATATAGCTTTGTCCACCAGATAAGTATGGAACCAAGCCAACAGACTGGATCAGCTTTAGGCCATCAATTGAATTTCTATTATGAGTAGCCCATCCGTATTTGTGTAAAATACACCTCTATAGACTGAGGATGATTTGCTTGCTTATTTCCCTAATTATGTCAGATGTGGTCGTGGTGGTGGTGGTAGAAGTGTTTTGCCATCAAGGTAAAAGTCATATTGATTTTACTTTATTTTTTCAGATCGGGAAAAACAGATCAGATTTTTTTGACAACACAAGGTTTCCTTACCTCTGCTTATCACTATGTCCAATGTCCTGTACCTGTGTTAAAGTGGCTGTTTCAGGTAAGAGAAATGTTTGGGGGATTATAGTTGCCTCCTACTGTATTTCCCCAAAACAGACTTTTTAGATATAATTTTATTCACACATTACTGGAGAAAAAATTAATCTAGCACATCAAACCTATGATTTCATTGGGTTAGAATGAAGCAAGAGTCAATGTAAAGTGATTATAAAGGAAGTAATAATGCAGGTAGTGTACAGGATGGTCAAAATGTTAGTTGTGCTTGAGACATTTCATCACATTGGTAAATCAGTATTGTACTCGTAGTTAGTGTTAGAAGGGGTCTTCTAATGCTTACATACCTGAATTTCTTTTTAATGTTTTTTATGTTTATGGGTACCTATATACATTTTCAGGATTTTAATTGCATATTAATATTTCCCTATTCATATATATATATTTTTTAATGCAAATCCAACTATTTCTTTTTTTGATTCATATTTAACAAATCCACTTAAATAATTCTCTTAACTTTTGATTTATTTAAGTGGTAACTTTTTAAAGATCAGTGGTATCATTGATTTTATGTATACAGTCCTGGTGTTACTCTATATACTTTGGTCCTTCAGGCAGAAAACATCATCAACATAGAAGTTTATTACTCGACATTTATATCATCCAGAAGACACCATTCAGGATTAAATACCATGTGTGCTGGCAGAGCCAGGAGGCTGTGAACAGGGTTTTTTCCACTACACTAAGTTCTGTATTGACAAGTACTACAGTAATACCCGGTTAGGTTGGAATTATCCTCCTTCCTTAGGCAAGAAGGATTGTGAATAACAAAGGTATTCTCAGGTTACAGGAGTATTCCACTTTAATAAAATCCTAAATGTATGAAAAATATACATTAGGGGGAAAGGATTCATAATATAAAAGAACCCTTTACAGTAGGTACATGTTTGCCCCAAAAATCACATTTAAAAAAGAAAAAAAATATTGTGTTAATGCCAGAGAACTGTAATTATTATATAGGAAGTGAGAAGTGGGAAAAATATAGGGAGTTTCTACTCTGGGCTTTAAGGTAGTATTTCAAGAAATCTCATTTGGCAAGAACTGGAAAGATATTCCAGTACAGTCTTTTATTCATTTTTTCGTATAGCTGGCATTTTTGAGTGCCAGCTGTGCCATGCAGTAGAGAGAACAGCAATGAAAAAATCAGTGTCTCTGATCTCATGAAGCCCACATTCTAGTGTAGAGGAGACAGACAATAAACAAATATGTGTGTATGTGTACACATTTATAAATATAATATGTCAGATGGTATATGCTATGAAGAAAATTAAAGTAGGCTAAGGTAGATACAGGAAATACCAGGGTGGGAGAGAAGTTTTGCTTTTTTTTATATGTAAGGTAGTTCATGAAGGCCTTTCTGTTAAGATGAGATTTGAGTAAAGGAATAACTGCTTGTCATTGTTACTCCTGAAGTGCCCCCTTTCCTCCAGTAAATGGACATATGCTCCAAATAAGGTCTGTCTTACCAACAGTTTCCGGTGAGACTCTTAGACACCTGTCCTACCCACACATTTATATTTATTACAACTCAAAATTTGCTGTCAAGCCAGTGCTTCATTATTCTCTAATTGTATATATCTGTTCTTAAACTTACAAGTAAGACTTTGCATTTATCTATATTAATTTTTCTCTTATTGATGTGGGCCCATCATTATAGTCTTTAAAACCCTGATTATAATATACAAGGCTATCTTCATGTAAGTAGTTTTTTATATTCTTCATATTTATTCTTGAAAAACCAAACTAATAATTGTTCATTAAGCATTTTGTCTGTGTAAGACACTGTCTCATTTCTCCTTTTCAATTCCAAGTTCATTTTTATGGTGGAGAGGCTTTACCAACTTGTAAGTATTTTTTAGAAAGTATGTCAGAATTCATTTAAATGCTGTAGTCCTAACTAGTATTTTGTAAATTTAATTGTTAAAATGTAATAGAAGAAGTATTTGCATTTTTGTGATTTTTATGAGTGTTTAAATGTAGTAGACCAGAAAGAGCTTACTACTTTTTCTTTTTTTTAACCTTTATCAAAGGGAATTCATGTTTCATTGTGCCATGTTCAAGTAAAATAGAAAGGATAAGATTTTTAGAAAAAGAAGGCTAAACTCCTCCCAACCCCTAATTTTCAGGAGCTGTTCCATTTTGGTCAGTGTTTTCTAGATTGTTCTCTGCATACAAAAGTTGCTGTGTAACTTAAGATAAACAGAACATGGGAATATGTTTAATAACTTGTTTATTTCAGATAATGATAAATTATTGAGTATTTTTATTGATATGTTATAATGCTTTTAATGGCTTTATACTATTTTTTGGTCAGGCTATACCATGATTTAACCCAATCTCAACTGATAGGTATTAGATTGTTGTATATCCTTCTTTTTTTTTGGCGTCTGGCCAGTATGGGGATCTGAACCCATGACCTTCGTGTTATAAGGCTGTTGTGCTCTTCCCAACTGAGCTAACCAGCTGACCCTGTATATAATTCTTTAAACATTTATTAATTTGAAATTAGCGTATTGCCCACCCTGGAATTTATCACCCCCCATGAAAAATTATCATCAAAACCTTGTCTGTGAACGGTTCTGCCTCCTAGTGGCAGAGCTTCACAACACAGGCATCATAGCAAAAAAATTTTTTCACACAGTTTTTGAAGTGACACAAGCCATATGCCTAATTGAAAGCAGAGTTTGGGTTATTCCTCCTTACAGTTTAGATTTAAATTTATTATAATCATAATCTATGGCTCCTAAGGAAAAGAGAAAGATAGCAATAGAAATACAATATGTGTTTCTTTACAAACCCACTTTAAAATTACTTTCATTATGTTATATGATTTCTAAAAAAAATTTTTTGAGATTTTTGTTTCCAAAAAATTGTCTTGTAAAAGTAATATTAATCATTTGTCTCTGCATCTAAATTCCTGTGTGTGAAAAGGCTGTTTAGATCAAAGTATAAGTACAATAACTTAACATAAGCATTACCAAATTACTTTAAAATTTTTACCAAATTATACTTACACTAGGCATAATACTGCTTACCTCTCTAGTACTTTTGTGAATACTGGGTACCATCAATATTCTTGATCTTTGCCAGTTTTGATGTCAACTAATGATATCTTGTCATTGTTTTTCTTTGCATCGTTTTGATTACTATTGATATTGAGCATCTTTTAAAAGGTGTATTGTATATTTGTTTATTTGTATGTTATCTTTTCTAATTTTTTTTACTAGTTTGTGGTTTGATTTTTGTTTATGATGTGATGAGTCTAGCAGCTTTTTCCGTCTGGTTTTTTGGTTTCATGTCATGATACATACTAGAAAGGCTTTTTTTTTTTTTTTTTTTTTTTTTGATGTGTATGTTTGTATGCATGCATGCATATACTCATGTCTCTAACATTAGCTACTATATAACAAGCATTTTATAACCTCTTTGCTTCTAGTTCTAGCAATAATCTACCAGTAGGTTATTTCTATATACAGTTTATTTACGTAGTACACTACAGTTTCTTTTTTTCTTGTCCTTTCTTTTGAGACCGGCCGCACCGCGCTCAGCCAGTGAGCTCTGTGAGCGCACCGGTCATCCCTATATAGGATCCGAACCCGCAGTGCGAGCGCTGCTGTGCTCCCATGCTCCCAGCACCACACTCTCCCGAGTGCGCCACGGGCTCGGCCCAGAAAGGCATTTTTTTGATAGTTTCGAATGTTATATTTGTCTAATTATAAATGCAAGTTGTAAAAACAAGCAGAATGTTAGAATGGAAAGAGCCCAGACTTCAGAATCAGACCTGGATTTAAATTCCACCTTCTCCAATGTATCACATGTAGCACATTGGGTAGGGTATTTAATCTCTCTGAGTCTATTTGTTCATGTGTGTAATAGTACCACTTGATACATTTATTTTAAGTATTAAATGAAATGCACATAAAACATCTTTATATGTGCCTAGCAAATAGTAAATACTCATGTTTTCTTTCTTTCAAATACCCTACCATTCATCTACTTTTGACAGATGATGTCAGTTCATACAGACTGTATTGTGTCAGTGCAGATTTTAAGTACATTGATGGAAATAACAATTAGAAATGGTAAGTATATAAATTTACTGTGATTTACAGCATGTATTATTGGTTGCTATTTATATGGTCTCTTTCATTTTGCTAAATGTTAGTATTTTTGGAAATATGGAATAAAAATTATTTTTGTAATCAAGACTTCAATAATGAAATGAAACTCCAATGAAAAGTGAGTATCTGCATTTTTCTAGTTGCATTGAGAAAAAGGGTATAAGATCTTGCAAGTGGCAATCCTTACCTAATATTACCAAATTATGGCTTTGCTGGGTAAGTGGAAATAGTTGCAGGTTTATTTATTTAGCCAGTTAGTTTTATATGGCCTGTTTGTGAGCAACAGTATTGTAATGATAATGCACTAAGGCAGATTGAAAGCATTAATTGCAAAAGTGTGGCGGTTGATTTCCCACCTTTGACAGCTCTTATAATAAAAGAAGCATTGTGGTTTACCTGTTTCATCTGTTTTAGGGTTTTGAGACTATAAAGACAATGAAGACAATAAAGTCTTTGTGTTATCAGTAGCTGGGATTTACCATTGTTATTTCCAGTTTCAAAATGTATTATTCCGGGCCGGCCCGGTGGCGCACTGGATGGTGCGCCGCTTGGGAAGCGCGGCGGCGCTCCCGTCCGAGGGTTCGGATCCCATATACAGACCGGTTCCCGCTCGCTGGCTGAGTGAGGCGCGGGAGCAACACCGAGGCTTGCGATCCCGTTGCGACCGGGGGCAGCACTGAGGGTTGCGATCCGCGACTTGACACGGAAAAAAGACAAAAGACAAAAAAAAAAAAAAAAAAAAAAAATGTATTATTCCTT
>NW_007730685.1:74598-101382 GCF_000696425.1 Galeopterus variegatus
AAAATGTATTATTCCGGGCCGGCCCGGTGGCGCACTGGATGGTGCGCCGCTTGGGAAGCGCGGCGGCGCTCCCGTCCGAGGGTTCGGATCCCATATGCAGACCGGTTCCCGCTCACTGGCTGAGCGAGGCGCGGGGGCAACGCCGAGGTTTGCGATCCCGTTGCCGGTCCCCGGTCCGGTGCGGGGGCAACACTGAGGGTTGCAATCCGTTGCCAGGACACGGAAAAAAGACAAAAGAAAAAAAAAAAAAAAAAAAAAATGTATTATTCCTTCTGAGTTATACCCTTTTATCCATCGCTCTCAGATATTTTCTTCATGAATGTCATTTCCTTCACATTTATTTGGAAATCTATAATTTTTATGATCATTCTATAACTTAACTATATGTTAGCATATCATTAGCAGCTGTCATTTCTATAAAATCATTGTAATCATGTTTCACATGCAGACTATCACCTTGCAAATGTAGGTTTATAGACCACGATTTGGAATAATATAATGTTTTATGTTACTAGATACCTTCAGTGACTCACCGGTTTGGCCCTGGATCCCGTCATTGTCTGATATAGCAGCTGTGTTTTTCAATATGGGAATTGATTTTAGATCTTTATTTCCTCTGGAGAATCTTCAGCCGGACTTTAATGAAGACAGTCTAGTGTAAGTTTTCTTTTCATAATTAACTCCAAAAACATCATTTTAGACAACTTACATATAATAACAGTTAATATTAATTTAATAAATTCAGTATTCATTCTTGATTTTTTTTTTTTAATTTCTCAAAGTTGAGATCAATCTTGAATTACATCATTCTTAACATCTGTCTTAATCTAAAAGCCATCATCATGTTTATCAGGGAAATGATAGAAACATTTCTATAACAACTAAAAAAAAAAAAAACTGCCCACTGTTATTTAACATTGTTTTGGAGGTATTGGTCAAAAGCAGTTAGACAAGAGAAGAAAATAAGATATAAAAATTGGAAAGGAGTTGGTGAAAATTGGTTATTTGCAGAAGTGATTTAATCTACACATAGAAGCCTAAGAGTCAACTGAAAAACTATGACAAAAAGTAAGAGAATTTGGTATGGGTGCCAGGGTACAAATTTAAAGATAAATCAGTAACCCTCAGATATCTGAACTATAACTAGTTAAAAGATAGATAGAAGAAAAGACTTCCTTTCCAATAGTTAAAAAATAAAGGAAGAGGGGCCGGCCCGGTGGCGCACTGGATAAGTGCGCCGCTTGGGAAGCGCGGTGGCGCTCCTGCCCGAGGGTTCGGATCCCACATACAGACCGGTTCCCGCTCACTGGCTGAGCGAGGCGCGGGGGCAACACCGAGGGTTGCGATCCCGTTGCCGGTCCCCGGTCCGGTAAGGGGGCAACACTGAGGGTTGTGATCTGTTGCCAGACACGGAAAAAGACAAAAAAAGACAAAAAAAATAAATAAATAAATCTCAACCTAGTCATCAGAACACATCAGGCAAATTCAAATCCAAGAATCTTTTACAACAGGGGTTGGCAAACTGCAACCTGAGGACCAAATCTGAACCTCTGCCTATCTTCATAAATGAGTGATACTGGAACACAGCCATGATCATTCATTTTCGTATGGTCTAAGGCTGCTTGCAACAGTAAAGTAGTTGCAACAGAGACCACATGGCCTGCAAAGCCAAAAATATTTACTACCTGGCCTTTGATATTTTGAAAAAGCTGGCTGATCCCTAGTCTACAAGATAACTTTTTTTGAAAGGTCAATACTCTTCAAAAGTGTCAAGGTCATGAAAAACAAGGAAAGACTGAGGAATTGTCACATACTGGAGGAGACTACAAGTATAGGGGCAGCCAGTTAGCTCACTCGGGAGAGTGTGTTGATGACAACACCAAGTCAAGGGTTAAGATCCCCTTACCAGTTGTCTTTTTTTAGAAAAAAAAAAGAATATCCAGGGAAGTAATGAGGTAGGACTAGAATCAGCAGATAATAAAACAGTATGGTCCAAAGCTCCATCACTGGAACAAAATAAAGAAGTCCGAAATAGACCCAAATACATATAGGTATTTAATATATGCTAAAGGTAGCCATTTCAAAAAATGAGGAAAGAGTGAGCTATTCAGTATCTGGTATTACCCAGTAGCTGGAAAACCATGTAGCCATCTGGTAAAACATTTTGGATTTATACCTCAAACTTACACATTTATATCTTCGATCAATTTATACAATGAAAGAAAGCATTAATAGAAGAAACTGGAAGAGTTTTTTTTTTTAATCCTGGAAGAAGGGAAGATGGTTTTATATATAAAGTAACACCCAGAAGCCATAAAAGGAAATATTAACTTATTTGACCATATTTTTTTAATCCGCGTGACAGTAATCATTGTAGGGCTGGCTGGTTTGCTCAGCTGGTTAGAGCGAAGTGTTAAAACACCAAGGTCAAGAGTTCGGATCCCCATACCAACCAGCCACCAAAAAAGGCAAAATAATCATTGTAAACAAAATCAGAGAAAAACCTCAAATTGGAGGAGGAGCAAAAATGTGCGTATGTGTAAGTCTTATTTTCAAGTCAATAAGAAAAAGATCAATAAACCTGTTAGAAAAATTAGCAAAGGAAATGAATAGACTGATCACAGAAAAGGAAGTAAAAACGGTTCTTAAACATTATGAGAATATATTCAAGTTCACTTCTGAAAAAAATGCAAATTCTTATAACTTGGCGTGTCCAAAACCAAACTCTCCATTTCTCCAGTTCTCCTTCCACCCTATACAGCATCCTTTGTTACTCAGATGTAATTTATGTCTGAAAATGTGTTGGATAGCAAATGCTCAGAGACTATATTCTAACACTTTATATAGGAGAAATAATGCTTGCCCAGCCATCCCAAAACCCTAATTATTTTCCCCAAATATTACTAAAATGCTCTTCGACATATATATTTTAAAAGTTACCATATACTTCTGCATAATATAAACATTTAAAATACCAGCTACACTCACAACACTTTTGACACCAAACGTATGGATTTTCCACACATTATAATTCTTCAGTTCTATGTGGATACCAACTAGATGTCCTACAATTCAATTTAGTTCTGGCACTAACTACCCAGAGTTGGTGCAGACCTCACTGGTTAAGGGTTCAGTCCCACAAGACTGCCACCACTTCATATGCCAGTCACAAGTCCAGGCCTCCAAAATTTCTGATCAATCAGCTATAAATTGGGAGTTCCCACAACTTCCTCTTCAGGTATGATAATTTGCTAGGATGGCTCACAGAACTCAGGAAAAATTTGCTTACTATTACTGGCTTATTGTAAAGGATACAACTCACGAACAGCCAAATGAAAGAGATAAATAGGGCAAGGTGTGCGGATGGGAGTACATGGTCTCCCATGCCCTCTCTGGGGTGCACCACCCTCCCAACATCTTGATGTGTTCACAAACCATGAAGCTCTCCAAATGGCTTTTTTTGGAGGTTCCATTATACAGGAATGATTGATAAAAGCATTGCCTTGATGATTAACTCAATCTCTAGTCCCTCCGGGTGGTACTGAAAGTTTGAACCCTCCAATCACATGTTGGTTACTCTGGCAACCAGCCACCGTCCTTGTAGTCATCTTCTTAGCATAAACTCAAGTATGGTTGAAAGGGACTTATTGTGAGTAACAAAAGAGGTTTGTTCTTATTACCCTTATCACTCAGAAACACCAAGAGTTTTAGGACCGCAGCCAGGAATCAGGGACAAATACCAAATATATTTCTTATTACACCACAGGAAAACGTATACTCTTCATATATTTGTTTGTTTATACATAAAATGCCTGTAGAAGGAAGGACTGAGACTAGTAGTAATTGTCTGTGGGGAGAGGAAATGGGTGGCTGAAAGGCCAGACTGGGAGGGCAGTTCACAGCATACTGTACCTTGACATGTTTTGATGGGGTTTTTTTAATATATATGAATATTTTTTTTTCCAAAAAACTAAACAAAAATATCATCTGTCTTTTGAAAGCCAAGTTCATGTATCTTCTCTTCCATGGCCTTCACTGGTGACCTCAACCGGAATTGGAGTGCTTAGAATTGTTTCTTTATTTTGTTACAGCAGTTTCTTTTGTTATTGGTGGCTGTCCAGTACAGGGATTAAACCCTGGATCTTGGTGTTAATGAGCACCATGCTCTAACTAACTGACCTAAATGCCCAGCCTGCTACAGCAGTTTCATTAAGCCACTCATGAAGACTTTAACTATTTTGAGTTCTTTGTAGTCAGAGCCCCCTTCTACATCACTTTCTAACACCAAAAGCAATGAGGATAGTACAGTTGGCGCTTCGTATCTGCAGGTTACATGTCTGAAGATTCAGCCAACTGAGGACCAGAAATATTCAGGGAAAAAAAGTAGCAATACAACAATAAAAAATAAAACAAAAAATACAGTATAACAAATATTTACATAGCATGTACATTGTACAAAGCATTATAAGTAATCTAAAGATGATTTAAAGTATATGAGAGGATTGCATAGGTTATATGCAAATACAGTGCCATTTTATATAAGGGACTTGAGCATCCTCGGATACCAAAATCCACGGTGGTTCTGGAACCATTCCCCACAGATACCAAGTGATGACTGTACCTTATAAAAAGTATCTCGTTCAAGGAAAAACTAATGCATAGAGTCAGGGACAGGAGATTGACTCAGATCTGGCATTAAGGGACTTTCGGGAGTAATGGAAGTGTTCTATTTCTTGATTCAGATAGTGGTTACATTAGTATATATGCTTATCAAAACTTAAAATCGGTACATTCTTTTTATTGTGTGTCAATTATACCTCAACAAAATGTCTTTTAAAAAGTAGTTGTTGGGGGCTGGCCGGTTAGCTCAGTTGGTTAGAGCGTGGTGTTATAATGCCAAGTCGAGGGTTTGGATCCCCTTACCAGCCAGCCGCCAAAAAAGTTATTCTTCAGTATGTCTTAAAGTAATTATTTTGTGCCTAATTTCACATCGTTTTGTTCACTTCTCAATAGTTCTGAAACACAGACATCTGGGGGAAAAGGAAGTGAAGATTTATCCTATAAGCCAGTTTTTTCAAGTCTTCCTGAAACCAACATTTTAAATGTGGTTAAGGTAGGAAGAAACTTTTCTGTATGTCTTTAGCATAGAGCTAGAATCATTTAGTTTTGTGGTTAATGGTTTTTTTAAAAAATCACTTGTTTCTTACCAGGTGATTTTTACCAGTCTGAAATTTCTTAGCAATAATGTTTGTATCAAAATTTATTTTTGCTGTTTTTATTTTTGTTTTAATATTAGGAGTAAAAGGGAACTTTACTCAGTTATGTCATTAAAATAGCTTTGAAACCAATAATTTTTTAGAATTAGAATGTATGAAGGAAAAAAGCATTACTTAACAATTTTAACTTAGTGATCAAGAATTAATAATATAAAAGAAGAACAAAAGACAAAAAACATCAAAAAAAAACCAAAGTAAAAAACAAAAACAAGACAATAATAGTGTGAAAACATTTTTAGTGGCTGAATCAAATCAATGATACTAAACAAGAAAATCTTAAAAATGAAAAATGAAGAAAATATTACTTAATTCAACTTTTAACATGAGTATTTCTTGCCTTCCTTGTTATAGACATCTGATACTTGTTTTCTTTGTAGTTCCATTGCATCTTTTGTCAAAAAGATTTTATATTTAAAATTCTTCAAGCAAAATATATCTCCTAAAGTTGTTCTGTCTGTGCATTTGTGTTAAAAAGTTTCTAGGCTTATGTACATCTATACATCCAGAAGGTTACCAGGATCGTGAAATAATGTTGCTGATTTTAATGTTGTTTAAAATGAGTTTGGAAAAACAGCTGAAACAGATTCCTCTAGTTGACCTTCAAAGCCTCCTGATAAACCTGATGAAAAACATCAGAGATTGGAACACAAAGGTAACATTACTTAAAATTTCAGTATTGTTTTTTTGTACAGCATCACAATTTGACTTTCATAGTGCATACAGGATTAATTCTGTTTCTAAGCTCTATTAAGATCTTTGGCAGATTAAAAATAAACTGAGGAAGGGACTGTTTGCTGGAACTGTATTATTTCATGATAATTGAATCTTTTCTCAAACTGCAGCTATTGACAAAAATGTTCATTGGAGAATTCCTGTGGACTAAGCATTAATATAGATGCTGGAAATTCAGCTGTGGAAAAACAAAAAGCCTTTGCCCTCATGGGGTTTTTGTCCTAGTCAGAGGGTTAGATAATAAACAAGTAAATGTAGATTGTAATATCATGTCAGGTTGTAATTAAGTGAGGCAAATTAAAATAAAGCAGAATACAGGTATAGGAGATAGCAAGGCAAGAATGCTATGTTATTTCATATGAGGCAATCAGGGAAGGCCTTTCTGAAATGACGTTTGAGCAAGAGACCGAAGTGAAATGATAGACTGAGTCATACTTACAACAGGAATTGGAGTTGAACAGTTGTAGCTATATGGAGGGTGAACATGGGTAATTTTTGTTAGTCCTTTTTAAAAATTATATTTTTTACCTTTTTTCAGTGGAAAACTTAAAACGTGCAGTAGAGAGAAGAGTGTAAAGTACCCCTAAGCACCTATCACCCAGTTTCAACCATTATCAAGATTTAGTCATTCTCGTCTAATCTGTTAACCCCACCCCATACTTCCTTCCTCTACTCATCAGATTATTTTGAAGCAATTGTTAGGCTTTTAAAATACTAGAATAAGATCTCTAAAGTACAAGAAATCACAGATCAGGCACACATATGATCTTGTGCAATTCTTATTATACCCATTTGGTAACTGGCATTTGTGTTTATAGCACTTTATTCTTCCAAGAAGGACTGCTTAAATATAGATAGAGATATGATGTAGCACAAAACATAAAAGCCAAGGGAAATTCTGATAAATGTAGCTGTTTGGTCTGTTTAAGATAGTTTAAGATAAAATTGAATCTGTGTATTGTGTACATTTTAGCAGGTTCTAGACGCTGTGCTATTTCTAAAAATGAGTGCTCTGTTTTGTAATAGTGCTTCCATTAGGGTAAGAAGGGATGTAGGTGGTGTGTTGGATGTTTAATTCTGCTGTCCTGTTTGAAAAGAAATCTTGTCTGTTCTTTTTCTTGAGGTTCCTGAACTCTGTCTGGGTATAAATGAACTCTCCAGTCATCCCCACAACCTTCTGTGGTTGGTACAGCTTGTCCCTAACTGGACATCACGTGGAAGGTATTGAAAGTGAGAATTAAACATTAAGAAATTTTATAATGTTAAAGAAATGCTTTAATTCCATTCATTATTCTTTGAATGATAGATCATAGTCTTTTATTACATATTGTATTGTAGGAAAAGGCACTGATATCCTGATTCTTGTTTAGATCATTCTGTAATATTCTTGATTTTTAATTTCAGTTTATCTGATAACTTAATTCACAATATAAAAATAAATGAATTAGCATTTTTTTTACTTTAGTAAAAATAAATTCCAGCAGTAAGACAGATTTTCTACCACTAAATCAGCAGGGTCAAAGTTAAAGGCTCTTTGTTATAACACAAAGGTCAAGGGTTTGGATCCCTGTACTAGCCAGCCACCAAAAAAAAAAAAAAAAAGATAAAAGCTCTTAATGATTTACCAAGCTTCAGGGAACTCTTTCTAACTTTTTGTGCATATATTTTACATGAAAATTTTACTGTTCTTTGACATCTTATACATTCTTGTATAGCCTCTTGAAACATTGTCTATGTTTTCAATTAGAATTAGAAGAACTGCTCATTCATTTGCTTCTCAAGCAGTATTGATTAAAATATATTCTAAATACTTTAAATTCTAATTTCAGGCAACTGAGGCAGTGCCTCAGTCTAGTGATAATTTCAAAGCTTTTGGATGAGAAACATGAAGATGTCCCTAATGCCAATAATCTTCAGGTATAAATACATTTTTTGTTTTTAATAAATGAGAGAAGTAGTGAGGTTTGGGAAAATTAATGAATCCTAAGTCAAAAGTCCTGAGGTTAGATCTCAACTCTCAGGCATGATACTATTCATGTAATCTTTAGTATGGTACTTAACTAAAAAGATCCAGTTTCTTCATCTGTGAAATTGAGATGGTATTACCCTTCTAACACATAGGGTGGTGTGGACAATCAGAAAAATTAATGTATAAACTAACTACTGGGAAATTATATGTGCTATTATATGAATATGACATTATTTATTAAATTCATCTTATCAAGGTTAGCAATTTTATCACAAGATTAGAAATGTAGAACTATTTTACATTATTGCATCTTGTACCTGTTTTAGTATTAGTCTTTTTAGATCATAGAGCTTAAATGTGGTTGCCCTCCAGTACTTGTTCAGTAGTGACTATGTTATGTCTATATATGAGTGTGTATGAATATGTCCTGTGGGATCTGGCCGGTTAGCCCAGTTGTTAGAGTATGGTGCTGATAACACCAAGATCCAGCCAGAGTTCAATCCCTGTACCAGCCCAACACCAACAAAAAAAACATCTTATGCAAGTCCCACTCTGAGAAGTACTGAATAAAGGCTTTTTACAAACATTGATAGCACTGATGATGCTACCCTTAGTTGGATTTGAAAACTCACCATCAGGGCTGGCCCATGGTTCACTTGGGAGAGTGTGGTGCTGGTAACACCAAGGCCACGGGTTAGGATCCCTATATAGGGATGGCTGGTTAACTCACTTCGGAAAGTGTGGTGCTGACAACACCAAGTCAAGGATTAAGATCCCCTTATCGGTCATCTTTTAAAAAAAAAGAAAGAAAGAAAGAAAACTCACCATAGAACCTGATCTGGATGTCCCTGTGTTCTAATTACAATTGAAGTACAAGGTACTCCTCCAGGTCCTAGGGGTTAAAAAAAAAAAAAAAGATGAATTAGATTAGAGACTCTGCTCTTGAGAACATTATCTGTGATTGAAACAAAATAAACGAACCAGTGATAGAAGTATGCACAGAGTGCTGTGGGATGGAGAGATTGATAGGGAGAGCTAATTTCTGCTTTAGTGGAATGAGGTAAATTTGATTCGAGAAACATGGGGACTACTCTTGAGTCACCAGGATAGTTAGCAAATAGCTCTCAATCTTTTCAGCAATACTGCTGCCATCAAAAGAGATCCAGGTGGGAATGTTCAAGCCTCCCCACCCCCCAAATTTAAATTTAAAAATAAATTTTTTTAAATTAAAAATAAATTTTAAAAAAAGAAAGATCCAGGGATAGGATTTCTAACATCTGCCTCCTAACTTTTGTTTGTTGTTACCTTTTTTTTCCTTTCCTTTTTTTTTCATTTATATAAAATAGAACTACATGAGTAATTAACCCTCAGACTCATTAATTGGTATTCAGATTACACAATCTAGTTGATTTTCCCCCAAACTTCTTGTAATACTACTTTTCATAATTCAATGACATCTATCCACAGTGAGATTCAACTTTGTTGCCTTTTAAATAATTTCAGAAAGCATTCCCTATGACCTCTATTGTTAATATCATTTGGTCTCCTCCTAAGCATTTATCCTTAAATTATAAATACTAAATCTTTAACTTGAAATCCCTTTTTAAGCAACTGATGACTTTTAGGTAAAGGGGAAATGGATATCATTGGACTATAAAGAAAGCTAAAGGGACAAAATTAGAGAAGGCAAAATGAACAGAGGACACACTACAAAAAGCAACTCTATTGCTTAGTATTGCTCAATGTCTCCTCTTTCTTTTGATAGATATCAGTCCTACATCGCTATCTTGTGCAAATGAAGCCTTCTGATTTGTTAAAGAAAATGATCTCGAAGAAAAGGGCTGAACAACCAAATGGCGCTATTGATGACAGTCTTCATTTAGAACTTGAAAAGCAGGTATCCAGGGCTAGACGATCTCAAAGAGTACATATGAACATAACATACCAATTTCCTAACCACAGACTGATAGCATAGGCATTTTTGGATTTAGAGACTAGGTACATTCTAGCAAACAATTTTAAAGTGAATTTTTTTTATCGCAGTCACCAAATTCTTCAGTAAACTTGACAGTTGAAAGTTTAGGTAAAAGGATGGTTGTTGGTAGTTTAATACTGGGAGGTTTTTTTGTAGACCTTTACTAGGGCACTCATGAGATGGTAAAAAGAATGCACTTGAGTTAAAAATCAGACAGCCTAGTGTAGATGCTTGGTTTTTCCGTACTTATCTGCTGGGTTAACTTCAGCAAATCCTTTATCCCTCCTGGGCAACTTTCCTAATGGGTAAACTGGTATGATATCTTTGCTAGCTAATTCATGGGTGTTAATTTTTAATCATTTCTCTAACAGGCATATTACCTGACCTACATTCTTCTTCATTTAGTCGGTGAAGTTAGTTGTTCTTATTCTTTTTCTTCTGCACAACGGGTAGGTAATGTTTAGTGTTTTTGTTGTCTTTAAATAGACGTCACTATTGATGGAGTAAATGAGCATGCTTAATATAGAAAGAAACTTAAGAAAAATTAACTGGTTTTGCTACAGAAATCCCAGTGTACAATGGAAAGAAGGGAGTAATAGAAACCTTGCAACCATATCATATTGACAAGAATTATTTGTCAGCAAATGTTAGTTCTGTTTGTTGGAGTGGAAATTAACTATTATAATTTGGCAACAGTATATTTGTAAGATACCAATGTAGGCCGGCTTTTAGCTGGTTTCATCACATCTTTTCTACCACCCACCTTTTTTGTTTTCTGTATGAATAACATTTGCCTTCAAAAATTAAATTGATGGTAAGTCAGGCTACTTCAGAAATGTGTTTCTAAATTATCTCCCCATATTAAGATTTTTATTCTGAATTATTCTGTTCTCAGATTCCTGGGAAAAGTTCTTATTTATTTGGGTTTTTTAAAATTCATTTTTAAGGCTGGCCCCATGGCTCACTCAGGAGAGTGTGGCGCTGATAGCGCCGAGGCCGCGTATTCGGATTCTATATAGGGATGGCCGGTGCGCTCACTGGTTGAGCCTGGTGCGGACCATACCGTGCTGAGGGTTGCGATCCCCTTACCGTCAAAAAAATAAAATTCAGTTTTATATTTATTTTTGTGGGGTACAACATGTTGTTTTAATTCATGCATATTTTGCACAATGATTCACTTGTGGTAGATAGCATAGTTTTGTCATAGTTCACCCATAATCTTCCCTCCTACCCCTACCCTTCCCAGCCTCTGGATAACCATTATTCTACTCTCTACTTTAAAAAAAAAAAAACACAAAGATTACCATCCTTATTACAAAAAGAACTCTTAAAAATGAATTAGAAAAATCTAAACAAATTTGGTGAAGCACATGAGCTAATAAGTCACACACCCCAAAGAAACACGTGGTTAATAAGTACATTCTAGGATCTGGTTGCAGGTGGGGGTGGGGCTGACCCAGCCACCATCTCAGGATCCTTGGCATCAGCTGGTTTCATTTCTGGCCTGGATGTGCAGTGGGGTTGGGGCTAAGGCCCCTAGCCCCCATCTCCCAGGACCCCCTTGGGTTTTGGGCTGGCTCTGTTGCTAGTCTGGATGTGCCAGGAAAATTCTTGTTTAATTCCTTGTGTTTCATATTTTAGCTGTTCAAATCCCTGTTTTGAAACTTAGTATCTCCTAAGCATGATAAAAAGGACACAAGACTAGTTCATGTGTTTTTATAAATGCTGTGGTACATAGAACTGTTTGCTCTCCCTATTGGAAACTAATATAGTCATCTTCTGTAATGTTCTTATATGGTCTTGACATTTTCTAAATTAGTTTTTTCTGATTAAAAAACAATGATTATTGTGAAACTGTATAAGGTAGAAAGTGAAAGATTCGTACAATCCAGCCCCCTCCCATCAATTTCTCCATAATTTATGCATATACTAACAAAGGGATTTGATAATCTGTGGATTTGGGTATCTGGGGAGGGGGTCCTTGAACAAATCCTCCACAGATATCATGGGACAACTGTATATGAGAGTGACTATTTGAGAGTATGTGCTTCCAAAATGTAAGACAGTTTTTCTAACAAGGAAGTAAGATCCTCTATTAATAAAAGCTTAGTTGTTTATAGAGATAAAAATAGGTTAGCTGTTATTTTAATATTCCATTAGAGAATGTAGTCTGAGTACTACGTCACCTAGTCTGAGCTCTGAGGTTATTTTCATTAATGTGAGTTAATACATAGCAAAAAAACTTTTATTATTGTTAATGTTTTTAAAATTAACTAGCAGTAAACCTTAATAATCTTATTGTTGTGGAAGTGATTACTTTCACTGGTATGACTGGTACTATGTTAGATGGTTAACATCAGAAATTGCTAATTGGGGAATAGTAGATTTTTTAAATGCTTTAGTTGTTCTAACTGCATAATCTCTTCTTTGTTAATTTGTAATGCTTCAGAGTTTTCATCCTTTACATTTGTTTTGCACAGAAACACTTTGTGCTACTCTGTGGGGCTTTGGAAAAGCATGTTAAATGTGATATCAGGGAAGATGCAAGACTTTTTTACAGAACTAAGGTAAGTGTTTTTTTCCTTACATATTAGTTTTTTTTATTTAATCTTGGTTACATTAGTATTTAAGGAAGAGAAGCATATAAGCCTCTCTTTAAAAAACATGTAAGATTGGAAATATGACTTTCTCCTTTACTGACAGAAATCAACTTCTGCTAAGTACTTCTAGCTAGATTGAAAGTGAAAGGAAAAATCTCAAAGCAAATACATTTTTCACTTTCTATCCTGAAATTCGCGACACCAAAGGAAAAAAATACTTTCAGTACTAACGAAACATCTTAGTATTTTCCCATTGTATAGATGAAAGCCTTTATGCTTGTTAGCTTTAAGAATTGAAGCATTGTTTAAATAAATATATGTTTTGAAATTTTATTATGATTGAAAACTTGTTTTATTCATAGAGAAGAAATAGATTTAGCTGTTATTCTTTGAATATTCCACTGAAGAATGTGTTAAAAGAAGGACTCTTCAGATCTCTGGGTCCTATGTCACCCAGTCTGAGCTCAAGGATGGAAATGATTCTACAGTAAGCTTACTAAGCTTTTTTTTTTTTTTTTTTTTTAGGTTTTGTATAAACTTGTTTTATTCATAGAGAAGAAATAGATTTAGCTGTTATTCTTTGAATATTCCACTGAAGAATGTGTTAAAAGAAGGACTCTTCAGATCTCTGGGTCCTATGTCACCCAGTCTGAGCTCAAGGATGGAAATGATTCTACAGTAAGCTTACTAAGCTTTTTTTTTTTTTTTTTTTTAAGGTTTTGTATACTCAAAGACAGTAGAAGGGCCGGCCTGTGGCTCACTTGGGAGACTGTGGTGCTGATAAGACCAAGGCCACAGGTTCGGATCCCCATATAGGGGATGGCCGGTTAGCTCACTTGGGAGAGTGTGGTGCTGACAACACCAAGTCAAGGGTTAAGATCCCCTTACCAGTCATCTTAAAAAAGAAAAAAAAAAAAAACAAAAGACAGTAGAAAAGGCAAATATGTGAGTATGGGATAGGAAACCAACTTCAGTATTAATAGAATAATTTGCCAGTTTTTCCTGAAACGTAAAATTAAAACAATACTCTTTTAAAGCTTTCTTCTAAGGATTTTTAATTCCCAATTCATCTTTTAGCTTTTGTAACCTAAAGCTTATTCTTTTTTCCCTCTTGTGTTTGGATAGGCATTGAATGTGAAGTCTCAGCTTTGTAACTTTATATCTTACATTAATTAGCCGCAAAGGTTAGTCATTTGAACAGTGCCCATTTGGATTTAGTTTATGTGTTTATTTTAGTAAATTTAAGTTAAATACAAAAATGAGCAACTAATGAAGTTGTATCAGATTTCAGATTTTCAGATACATATAGGGGATAGTTCTGTGCCTTAGAGTGCAAACCCTAGATTCAGAAGTATATTCTTTTGAACATTGACAAGAGTTACTGGCCTGTAGAACTTGGTGGTAGTGGCTGCTGCTGACAGACATGCTAAAGGGGACCACACAGAGTTTATGTTCCTTAAAGCCAAGGGCCTAGCATGGATTGGTGCCAGGGTTTCTCTTACTTAGGGTGGAGAGTGACAGAGTGGTCTATGGAAATAGCTTCAGGGGCTGGTCTTCCTGAAATAGATGAGTCTCATGTCTTTTCAAAAGCCTCTAGTTTGAAAAGTTGATTGTTTTGGAAAAACTTAATTTGCTGAATAGATGGAGAAAAAAGAAGAGGTTGCAATTTACTTTGTTTTTATTATTTTTTTCTTTTTTCTTTTGGCCACTTGGCATTATGAGGCAACACTCTAACCAATTAAGCTTACCGGCTAGCCCTACTTTATTTATTTATTTAATTATTCATTCATTCATTTAATTAATTTATTTATTTAATTAATTATTCATTCATTCATTTATTTAATTTATTTATTTATTTTTTACAGCTGGCTGGTAAGGGGATCTGAACCCTTGACCTTGGTGTTAAAACACCACCCTCTAACCAACTGAGGTCTGGCCAGCCCCACAATTTACTTTATAAACTTAAAGTAGCTGTAAAATTCCTGACTTGTTTAAGACATTTTTATCAAGCAGTTATGTTCAACAACTGAGACTCTCTAGAGTGGTAGAGTTTTGTTTTTGTGGTAAAGTTTGAGTTTTGCACGGAGACTTGCTTTTAGGAAAAAACACGCTGATGTGTTTTTCCCCCGTACTCTTACTCAGCAATAATCATCACAGAAGCCAACTTCTGTGACCAAATGTGTGGGGATTTCTCCCCATCAGCAAGCAAGGAAGCAAGCAATTAGCGAACACCAGCTGGATGAACTCTAATTCAATTCTGACACTATCTACCTGGAGACAGTGTCAGATCCCACAAGTTGATAGCTCAGTCCCTAAGACTGCCCCCCACTTGAGATGCCAGATGCAAGCCCTAGATTGTTTTATCTGTCCTGCTGACCAACTGGCTATAAATTGGGGTTCCTGAGAAACCCCCCACCCCTTTTGTGTTTAGTAGAGTTGCTTGAGCGGCTCACAGAACTCAGACAAACATTTACTTACATTTACCAGTTTATTATAAAAGATATTACAAAGGATACAGATGAAGAGACGCATAGGGCAAGGTATGGGAAAAAGGCCACAGAGCTTCCATGTCCTCCTTGGGTGCACCATCCTCCAGGAACCTCCATGTGTTCAGCTATCTGGAAATTTCCTAAACTCTGTACTCATGGGTTTTTGGTTTGGGGGGGGAGGGTAGCAGCTGGCTGGTGCAGTGTGCCCTTGGGTTTTTATGAAAACTTCATTACATAGGCATGATTGAAGGATGGACAACCATGTGGAAATGTGATTGGACAAGAAAGGGATGATCTAACACTAACAGACTTGGTGGGGAGACCCAGCAAGGCCTGTCTGTTCAGTTTCTTCTTGGCCTCTCTGTAGCATTCCTTCCTCCTGGGTATGGGGTAGGACCCCTTCTCGAATGAGGGTCTTATTGCCCACAATTAGATAGATAATAGGTCAGAGGATTTCTTTATGGCCAGCTTCTAGACAGAAAGGCAGTGGAAGATTAAAACAAGCTAGGAGCCATAGATGAAAACCAGAATATACATATCTTAATGTCACAGTTGCTAATCATACAGATGGAGGAATATGCCAGGTATTTAAAGAGGATTCATAGTACTTTGAAAAATATGGAGAGGAGTAACAGTGAACTTTGTATCTTCTGATAATGTGGAAATAAATGACAAGCTTTTTTTGTTGCATTGAGCATTCACAATGGGAAGGCTAGGAACAGCCAAAGCCTTGGACTCTATAACACAGACTATCCTTTGGCTTTTCTGTTTGGTTGTTCAAAAGCCAAGAAGTCAAAGTTCCTTTGAAGGCAGGAATATGTTTTTCTGGATGATCTTTAATAACTAACAGGAAAATTGAGTTCTAAGCATTTAGTATTTTAGATTTTGGTGATAAAGGAAAGTCTTATTAATTGCTATGATTTGAAAACCCCTTCAAGGTTTGGCCCATGGCTCACTTGGGAGAGTGTGGTGCTGATAACACCAAGGCCATGGGTTCAGATCCCTGTATAGGGGATGGCCGGTTGGCTCACTTGGGGGAGTGTGGTGCTGACAACACCAAGTCAAGGGTTAAGATCCCCTTACTGGTCATCTTTAAAAAAAAAAAAGAAAGAAAGAAAGAAAGAAAACCCCTCCAAAAGATGAATAGTTTTTCTCTTTCTTGACAAACGTCAAATTGAGTTGTTGGGCATGGGCCTATTGCAGCTATCAGATCTTTTGTAGCAAGTCTTAAATTGATTGTAGGTGAAGATGTTTTAATCTGATCCTTTTTCCTCTTTTTGTTATTTTTAAGGTGAAAGACCTGGTTGCCAGGATACATGGAAAATGGCAGGAAATAATCCAGAACTGTCGGCCTACTCAGGTGTCATTTTAGTAAACAGTTATTTATTCTTAATAGTTTTGCTAAATGGTACTTTTCATACTGTTTGAAACAAAGTATAACCAAGCATTTGCTTCTAGTTAACTTAAGATAAACTAAAAACGCATGATTTGTATATGTCTTTTAGTTTTTATTTGCTTTATATTTAGTAATTTATTTCCGGAAGTGGTTGAGCCCATTTTAAAATGTTACGTTGCATCTAATGGAAGTTATTCAGTGAGGAACATTTTTTTTAACAGCTCTATCAAGATACGATTCACATACCATACATTTCACTCACAGAATGCAGTGTTTTTAGTCTATTTACAGAGTAGAGATCCCATACCCATTAGCAGTCACACCCAATTCCTCTACCACTCTCATTCCCCTCTTCATTCCCCCCAAAGCCCTAGGCAAACACTAATCTACTTTCTGTCTGTATACATTTGCCTATTCTGGACATTTCCTATAAATGAGATACACTATGTGGGCTTTGTGACTGGCTTCTTTAACTTAACATAATAAGTGAATGAATCCATGTTGTGTCTTTCTGTTGCCAAATAATATTGCATTGTATGGATATATCACATTTTACTTATCCACTTATTAGATGGACATTTGGGTTATTTCCACTTTCTGGGTATTACAAATAATGCTTCCATGAACATTTGTAATCAGATTTTTGTGTGAATACGATATGTTTTCAAATGAAAGCATCTCAAGCATGTACCTGGGAGTGGAATTGCTGAGTCATATGGTAATTCTATGTTAAATGTTTTGAGGAACTGCCAGACAGTTTTCTAAAGTGGCTGCACCATTTTACATTCCAACCAGAATGTATGCGGTTTGTGATTTCTCCACATTCTTGCCAAAGCTTGTTATTGTCTGTCTTTTTGGCTAAAGCCATAGTAGGAAGTAGGAAGTAGAATCTTATTGTGGTTTTAATTTGCATTTCCCTAGTGACTAATGATGTTGAGCATCTTCTCATGTGCTTATTGGCCATTTGTATAGCATCTTTGGAGAAATGTCTATTCAGATCCTTTGCCTGTTTTTAAATTGGGTTATTTATCTTTTTATTATTAAGCTGTAAGAATTTTTCATATGCTCTAGATACAAGTCCCTTATTAAAAATATAATTTGCAAATATTTTTTCCCATCCTGTATGTTGTCTTTTCATTGTCTTGATGGTATAATTTGTAACACACAAATTTTTTATTGTAATGGAGTCCAGTTTATCTATTTTTTTGTTTTGTCACATATACTTTTGATGTCATATCTAAGGAGCCTTTGCTTAAGAGGGGCATTTTTTTTTTTAACACCTGCTAATAAGTTTGCCAGCCTGATTATTTACAAATTAACTGATGTAGGATTGTTTAAAATGATGCTTCTCAAATTTTAATACACATAGGAATCCAGTAGGAACTTGCCAAAATGTGGATTATGATTCATTAGGTCTGGGGTGGAACCTTAGATATGCTGCATTTCTAAGAAGTTCTCAGATTGACGCCAATGCTGCTGGTCCAGGAACTAAACTTTCAGTAGCCATTGCCCAGAAGTTGCTTATATTTTATATCAAAATAACAGGAATGCTGAATATTAACTAGGAAAAGCAATCTCACTATGTTGTGACATTTTGACTCTTGCTTTTGGTGACCATTAAGATATGCATGCCCTTGGGGTCGGCCCGGTGGCGCACTTGGTAGAGTGCGGCGCTTGGGAGCATGCTGGCGCTCCCGCCGAGGGTTCGGATCCCATATAGAGACTGGTCCGCTCACTGGTTGAGCGCGGTGCGGGCGCAACACTGAGGGTTGCGATCCCATTACCGGTCACGAAAAAAGACAAAAAGGAAAAAAAAAAAGATATGCATGCCCTTTTAGAGAAGTCTTTGAAAAATCTTATCTTTTGTTGTTGTTGTAGTTTCTAACATCATTAGATTTTTTTTTAGTCTGGCCATCTGTGTTGATATGGCATTAAAACAGAAAAGAATTTAAAAGCAAAACTTTACATTAATTATCTTAACATATTACTTAATCTCCTTAAATATGTCTCTCCGTGTATGTGATGGTGAGAAAAACATCCTGTTCTTATTTTATACTTTTTTTATTGTTAGACCACAAGATGTGAAATTTGAATCTGATTACCATAAATTTTCAGAGAAATGTACAATATAAAGATTTTATTGCTTTCATTATTAAAGCCCATTTTCTG
This sequence comes from Galeopterus variegatus, assembly GCF_000696425.1. Lineage (NCBI taxonomy): Eukaryota > Metazoa > Chordata > Mammalia > Dermoptera > Cynocephalidae > Galeopterus > Galeopterus variegatus. The sequence goes on from NW_007730685.1 coordinate 93,205, forward strand.
ATTAGGTTAGTAATTTTATAAGGATTGGTTTATAATATAATTAAGTTTATCTTGTTTTTTCCTCTTCCCTTTTCTAGGGGCAGCTTCATGACTTCTGGGTACCAGATTCTTAACAGGAGTTGCAGCAGCAAAAATATGAACCAAGAAAAATTCAATAAGAATCTTTTCTAGAAGAGTGGAATACTACAAAAGCCAATGGAATACTAAGAAAGTATACAGTGAATGTGCCGCTTGAATGTCTAGTATGAAGCTGGTAATGAAAAAATTGCCTTTCGGAAGGAGATATGAAATGTAATCTGCTTAGCTGTTAAGACAATTGACTTTTTTTTTTTTTTTTTTTTTTTTTTTTTTTTTTTTGTCTTTTTGTCTTTTTTCCGTGTCCGGCAATGGATCACAACCCTCAGTGTTGCCCCCGTACCGGGCCGGGGACCGGCAACGGGATTGCAACCCTCGGTGTTGCTCCCGCGCCTCGCTCAGCCAGTGAGCGAGAACCGGTCTGTGTGTGGGATCCGAACCCTCAGGCGGGAGCGCCTCCGCGCTTCCCAAGCGGCGCACTTATCCAGTGCACCACCAGGCCGGCCCGACAATTGACTTTTTAAACAAGCAGAGTACTATAGAAAGAAGGGAGGGGTAGAAACCCCTAATAGTTACACATCTAACCTGCCCCCATTAACTCCTCTTATTAAATTGTGAGCCAATTATCTTTAGATAGTATTTGTGGCACTTAGATAATCACAGGAAATGCGTAAGGAAAGAGTTTGGACCAGCTTGAATTGGACGTGGAAACCAAGACCACATTCCAGTTGTGTTTAATTTTCCCTTTTGGTTATTTTAGGATGCAAAGGGAAAGCTTAGAAGTGAGTTTAGTAATAAAAAGCATAAATCTCTTCTGTGACTCCTATAAACCACAGGGAGGTTTCAATCCATGCATTTTCTTTCACTGTTCAAGATTATAAATCTGTTAGATTTTTAAAATACATTTAAACAGTTGAGAAACAGAAGTTTGGTATGTTGTCAGGTCTCCTTAAGGGGAAGAGGTTAAGCTGCAAAGTAGTGGCTCTGTTTTTATGCCAAAATGTTGAAATGCAGTTTGTTTTGGATTTCTTTTAAATGCATATATGTTTTAAAATACTAGTTAAATCGTAGAATTTTGGCTAAATTGTAGAATTCTGGCCCTTAGTAAACATATTACAGAAGTCTATATTGTAAAAACTTAAAGATCTGGACAAGTTTCCAAAAACTTTGTTTCCATAATTATATATAACTTTGGCCAAGACCCAGATGGTGTTTATTCTTTGGGACACTGTGTGCTCATGCATGAGTGCACACATACATGTGTGCACATGCACACACTCATGTGCTTGTATCTTGAAGTTGTTGCACTTGAAAACCACAGCTGCTCTAAATTCTGAAACACTGGAAAGCCATCCTTTGCTTTAAATGGTGGAAGGATAGTAGAAGTGCACATGCTGGTTTAAGCACAAGGGCCCTTTGAAGCCTTTGGTGGTTAACAGACTCTTAATAGCTAACTGAAAGATTCTTTTGTTGACTGAGTGTCCTTTTTAGGATGGTTTACTTCCTGAAAGACAATGCCAACTTTTTTTTGTTCTTTCAGTATTGGCTTGGGTAATCTGCTCTCCTGAGCACTCTAGTGTCTCCGATTGTGGGGGGAAAAACTATGGAGGGGAAGGGAACTGAACTTGATATTTATGGTTTGAGAAAGGAGAAAATAAATTTTGAAAAATAACTTTCTACCTCTAAATTGAGGCTTAGGAGTAAAAGGCATTTTATCTTAAATTTATCATTTAACATAGCATCAGTTTTTTAGCTCACATCAAGCACTGGGCAGTTAGAGATTTTATAGGGAAGACTAAATAAATTCAGTTTCCAGGAATCCAGTCTGAATGAGGCTCCAAGAGTCAGACCAACAAAAGTTTTATTCTTTGTTGAGTTTACTGGTAAGAATATTATCTTGATACTACCTCTCAAGGGTATTGTTACAAAATGCCACTTATGGTTAAAGAGAGAGATTCAAAGAGTTATATTTGACAGAAGCTTGAAACTCTGGCATCTATCTGCCCAATAATGGGGATTCTCACTCTGTAATTTAACATTTTGTAGATACATTATTTGTGTGTAATTTTATAAGTGTTCATATTTTTCTCATTTTGCATTGTGTAAAGTGTACAAAATCTCAAAGTATAAAATACTGCTTATATTGCTTGTAATTACAGTGTGTAAATATTTTCTAATTGTGTACATTGACGGGGGGACAAGTGGGTTATTCAGGTTTTTTTTTAAGTGACCCTTTTGTATTGCAGTTTCAACAAATAACTGCCCATCAAGTTTAAAACCACTTTGATACATTTTTATTTAACAGTTCCAATAAGAAAAGTCTCTATTTTTAATTATCTTTCTCCATTAAAGAAAAATACTTAATCTGTCCCTATAAAATAAATTGCCAGACGTCAGTTTAGGCCCTTGTATTTATGACTCTGGTAGAGGTCTTCAGTCTCCAGGTCATAGTCCAGTCAGTATTTGCATTCTCATAAAAATGTTGTGATTCTCTTTTAGCACAAGTAGCCCATGGTTTTTCTCCCAAATCAAGTATTTTCCTTCTCCCTCTTAAGTCCCCATGCTTTGTCTCCCTCCTGCTATTGTTGCCCAATGAATGGGATGGTAGAGAGGGAGAAAATGTTCATTGCACAGAAAATGTCGGGTCACTTTTGAGGCTTGGCAAACAAAGCTTGCACTGAGTGGTGGTGTGTTTGGCAATATTACTGTGCCAAAAATCACCTTGTCTAATTTTCTGGATATGTATGTCAAACTTATTACCCTTATTGCAAGCTGAAAATTAAGGTACTTGTGTTTATGCTTTTGTGTGTAACTGTTTGCCTTTTCTAAAACGCTTTTCTTGTTATCTGAAAATATAATTCTATTAGTTATATCATGTTAAGTGAAGAGACTCTCCATGCACAAAACGCATCTATGTCGCAGTAAAGAGTATTTGTACATTTTCTATCTCCTGATGGCAGTGGTGCCTTTGCCACCTTTTGGAAAGTTAGCATCTTGTTTCTGTTTTGAAGGGTTAGTAGCTTGCTTTTGACTTACCAAAAATCTCCCCAGATGTAAAAGACAGAAAATGGCATGTTGTCATCCAGGCTCAGTTGGAACATTTGAATTTTTTTTTTCCTTTTTGTCTTTTTTCATGACCGGCAACGGATCGCAACCCTCAGTGTCGCACCCGTACCGGCCCGGGACCGGCAACGGGATCGCAACCCTCGGCGCTGCTCCCTGCACCTCGCTCAGTTAGTGAGCGGGAACCGGTCTGTATGTGGGATCCGAACCCTCGGCGGGAGCGCCGACGCGCTTCCCAAGCAGCGCGCTGTAGCAGTGCGCCACCGGGCCGGCCCTGCATTTTTATTTTTATCAAAACAAATATAGTTGGTGGAGACTGGCCAGTAATAATGTGTGGAGTCTTTAAACCAAGAGTAATTTTTAAATTAAAAAAATAAAAATTTTAAGAGGTTACCCATTAAAACAAGCAACTGAGTTGGAGAATTAGGGGATGACTGTCCTAGTTTTTAAGAAGTCAAGAGTAGGGTACTGGTGGAGGGCATGTAGAGCAGTTAGCATGATCTGTGATTGTTTCTTACTCATTAACAGTGTTGGTGCACCTCATTATTTGTGCATTTGTTTTCCCTGGGCAGTCCTGTCAGCCAGTTAATCCATCAGCTCTTAGGCAGTAAATGCAGATTTCCTTTTTCTTTCCTTTTATTTTTTTTTAAGATTTTATACTACATCTTGTTTAAAGTCCTATGAATGTGTGTGTGTTATTAAAACTGCTTTTTCTCAGTTTGAACTTGTGTTTGGTAATATTTGTTTGGGAGTGGGGGTGATCAAGTATTTTCAATACCCTATTTCTTCCCCTGCCCCATCCCCTACTTTTTAAACTGATTTCTTCCTTCCTTTCTCTTGTTTTGGGTTCTCTAGGTTTCTAGCTTGATGTCTCCTGTTTCTGGAAGACATAAAGCCACCGCTATATACAGTTCACTTTTATGTAACCCAGTTAATAATATGCTGTGTATTTTTCAGCCAGGAATTCAGTAACCTTATTCGTACCTCACTTGCTGTGTTCATTCAACAATTATTGAGTGCCTACTACATTTCTAGGACTCAGTGAGGATTCATTGGTGAACAACACAAACAGCACTCTCATGAATCTTACCTGCTAGTATCCAGGTTAAAATACTCTTTGTTGTTGGGCAAAAGGAGTGGAAAAGAATACCCTTCACCTGGCTACCTTGTTCTAGAGCCTTGGGCCAAGAAAGGGGAAGCCATATAATGCAGAGGCAGGGCTCAGGACCATCTCCAACATGCCAGGCAGATGTGGGTCTGGGTACGCCACCTGGGGGTTGACACCTCCTCATAGGAGAAACTTCTTAGGAGCTCATAGCAGAGCTAGGCATTGTTGCTAGAGGCCTCGAGTTCCAGAACCATGCCAGCAGACACAAAGAGCTTCAGAGGCTTCTCTTTCCAGCTCTCTTTTTGCTGGTAAAAAACAACAATAAAAAAATAATAATAGGTTTTTTACTTTTAAAACCCTGCATGCTAAAACTAAAAAAACTGATGGGTGGTGGTTTTCCAGCATTTGTGGACATGTCTTGACACTTGCTTTTCCTTACTAACCAACCATTCCCTAGGCTGGAGTCAAGAGGGCAAACCAGAAGGCCTAGCTTTGTGTCTGACTCCAAGACAACTGGCTGGGAGGAAAACGTAACAGGCAAAACAGGCTTTTGAGGCACAGTGGAACAGTAAGACTATAGTATTGCTGCACTGGTGACAGTCCCTACTGAAGAAGCATCTCAGCTATATATGTGGCCAAAATAAAAGATATGGCACCTAAATGGAAAGTGCTGGGCAAACCAGAGGTGGAGATGACAAAGCAGGAACAGAAATGCCGCCACAGTGGACAGAAAGCAGGACAACTTGACTAGGCCAGAGTTCTTCCTCAGGGAACCTCTGCTCAAGTTTCAAGGGTTCATACCCAACTCTTTCACCTAGGATCCCTGTGACAGTAACTGCTCTGTGTAAAGCCTAGAGTCAAACCCTGATGTGTAGGTGGGTGAGAATTGGTACTGAGGACAAGCAGCACTACCCTCAGCCACTTCCTTACAGCGGAGTTGGGGAAAATAGCCTAGTAAAGACAGAACTCATGTTTGTGTTCTGAAGTACTCCACGTTTCCAAATGGGATCTTCTTTCTCACAGCCACCCTGTGAAGCAGCCAGGGTAGTGACTTTAAGGATGAGTAACAGCCTCAAAGAATGACCTGCCTGTGTCACAGGGAACAAATTTATGGCTAGGTTTGGACTAATTTTTTTTTTTTTTTAAAGATGACCGGTAAGGGGATCTTAACCCTTGACTTGGTGTTGTCAGCACCACGCTCAGCCAGTGAGCGAACCGGCCATCCCTATATGGGATCCGAACCCGGGGCCTTGGTGTTATCAGCACCGCACTCTACCGAGTGAGCCACGGGCCAGCCCTGGATTAATTCTTGATTTGATTTTGAGTCTCTTCTTTTGCACTGTCAGTATTCCCATCATTCATATTTTATCAGCTTGATTTGCAGAAAACAGTATTAACAGTCAAAGGGGTTTCCTATAGAAAGTTGCATTAATTGCCTTCACATCTGATACCTTCAGTAGGTTCAGAGATTTAAGTGGTAGGACTGCAGAGAGAAATGGATTGTGGTCTGAATCTATATTATCATAAGTACTGAAGTAACTGCCCAACGACAGTTTAGCAAGTGCCATACTAGAACTTGGTATTGATATCACACATTTTGCTCATTTAAAAATGTGTGAGGTTCTAAGTCTGCCATCAGAATGCCTCAGAGAAGAAAGTCTTGCCTCAGAGTGAGGTTGAGTGAAATGCTGAACCTACCACATTGGCCTACTTGCTACTTCATTAGGTATCTGAAGTCAGCACTTCAAGTTATATGAGAACTTGGGGAGCTATGCCTTTAAGGCCACTGGGCCCCAGCAGTTTAATTTCTCTCCTGTCTGGTACTGTGGGGCTAACAGTTTTCCTGCCCTGCCCCCACTATTACCTCTAACCCACCTTCCCACAAGGACTGCAGATTATTTTTTATTTTTTTTTTTTTTGCAGCTGGCCACTACAGAGATTGACACCTTTGACTTGGTGTTATAAAACCATGCTCTGACCAACTGAGCTAATTGGCCAGCCTGTTTCTTAGTCATGTCTTTGCTATCTTCCCAGCTCAGACTTCCTTACTCAATCCATCAACTCTTTCACGACTTTTTCGCCTTGTCTTTTCCAAACTACTAGCTAAATTTTCCCTTCTGTTTCCCACTAGGAACCCTCCCCTTTCATCAAGTCAAACTCTGTGTCCTCTTTCATGTCCCTTCCCTTCTCTCTATGTCCCCAGCATAAGTCTGTGCACAAACTTGCACATTTCTGCCTTTACTAACAGTATTTCCCCTTCAGGTTTACCCTGCTTCCCCCTTCTCAGACTTTTCCAGTCTTGATTGTCCTCTCTGTAAATACAAGAATGAATTTCAAGGCAAGTTACTTAACTTCTTAGAGCCTCTTTTCCCATCTATAAAATAGGGCTATTACCGACTCAGGATAGGATGAAGGAACAATAAAAAAAAAAAAAGAAGAAAAGCTGGACAGTTTATAAAAGCACATGTACACCTTTTTTTTTTTTTTTTTTTTTTTTTTTTTTTTTTTTTTTTTTTTTTTTTGGCAACTGACTGGTATGATGCGTACACTTTTTTAATGTAAGCATTTCTCCCCAGCTACTTCCCCCCACCCCCCACTGCCAACACACACACACACATACATCTTATTTGCAGAGTGCTGAGAGAGGTGTTTGGGGAGAGGTGGAAGTGTGATGTGGGCCCTGCTGTCTAGCATTCTGCAGCCACACACAGCAGTCCAAACTATGAGATTGTATATGATTAAGTGCCAAACTGTGAGCTTTGGGAAATCCAGAAAGAGCGGTGAAAGACCTTTCCTAGGGTCCCTTCAGTTAAATGTGCCACTTGAATCCTGTTCAGACTCCTAGGCTCATGCAACAGTCAGTCACATATGTTCCTGTGGTCCTTGTCATTTTGGTCCTTCTCTTGGGCCCACATCAATACTGTCATGGATGAGAGAGGGAGGACCAGGCTTGTCCATGGCCAGAGCTCAGGTTTCAAACCCTAGGCTGGCTGGGTTCACTTTAATAGGTGGAGGAAAGGAGGAAGGACCTCAATTTGTAAGGGAGAACCATCTTAGTTGAGTTAAAGGAGTTGGAAGGTTGACTTGGAGGGCGTTTCCTAGATTGCTGCCGGGTAAGATGCCTGAACCTGGAAAGGAAAAGATATTTGTCTAGGAGGGTACGCTGGGAGTTTTGGAGTAGGATGACGTTCAAGATGAGCTGGAGGGAAAGGCAGGTGTCCTAGTGACCCAGTCCGTGAGGTGAACCTGGGTTAGAGCTAAGATTTGGTGAGTGAACAGGTGCAAATGGTTGTGGCTTATTTATCCACAAAAAGAACATTCTCTGTGTGCACTTCAGGTCAAGCTGTTAGTTCATCCTCTCCAGGCCTGACCCCATCTCACCCACTCACAATCTCAAGTTGAAAAGCCAAGCAGCAGGAGGCCCTTGAGCTGGGAATCAAGACCCTGTCTTGTGTTCACTGCTGCCCCAACGCCTGGTCTCCATCTACTGCAGCTCTCCACACTCTAGGCCAAGAGCAGGAGGGTGGCAGGAGCGCAAGAAGGGAGGCCCAAATTAGAGGATAGGTCAGAGGGCCCTCCAAGAGGGAAACCTCCAGAGGACAGGTTTGCACGGCCCCCGCAGAAGACAACTCGGAGGGGTCCTAGGGTTAGAGGGAAGGGGAAGGCGGGCTGTAAGCCAGTGGAGTACGCATGGGGTGGTGAGGCCACCACCAGGGGGCGATACCCGGGCCTCAGCGCCCGCAGGAGGTGGGAGACCAGATGCCCGAGGGCTGTGGGTGAGCCTCGCCTTCAAACCGTTTCTATTGTGTTAGGGTGGGGGGCGCACAAGAAGAGAGCGGCGCTATTCCCCTCACCCCACCCTGTCGGCCCCGCCTTCCAGGCCCCCGCCCCACCCCTGGCTCCGCCTCCACCCCCGCCCCGCCTTCGGCCGC
>NW_007730685.1:101456-113990 GCF_000696425.1 Galeopterus variegatus
GCCGCAGCACCTTTCTCCCGCAGCTGGTGCCGAGGGGCCGCGGAGCCCAGCGTCGCTGTCTCTACCGCCCGGGATCCAAGCGCAAAGGTGAGGAGGCAGGGAGTGCGGGCGGCGGCGGGCCCTGAGCCGGGGGAGCGGGAGTCAGGCAAGGCCTTCCCCACGTCCATTCCACTCTCCAAGATGGGCCAGGCCTTTCTCACCGCCAAGTCCCCCGGTCCCGCATAAAGGCTGTAGAGGGGCGCGGGCCAGGCCTCGGACCGCGGTGGGCGCCGACCGGCCACCGAGGATCCGGGGATGGCGCAGGGAGGGGGCCCGCGTGGCGAACAGTGTTCCCTGGGATCTGGGTCACGTCTCCTAATGTCCGGCGGGATCGAAGGAGACCTTGTCCTCGAGCTGCAGCAGTAGGGACTGAGGTTAGACCTGACGAAAGAGAACCGCGGGCTGTCTGGGATGGTGGAAGAAGGGGGTGGAGGGGGAGGGTCTCTCTCAAGCCAGGAGAGACCACCATCCTACTGGGCAGAAGGAGATACCTCCTACAGTAGGCAGGTGGACATCTGGAATGAAGGTCGAGAGCCGTTGATCCCCATTGATACTGTTTTGAGGGTCTCCCTCCCCCAAATCCCTCCACCCTGGGATCTAATGGAAGGAAAGTGATCAGAGTTCAGGGGGCAGGCCCTGGGAAGGAACCTGAACTATGGAACTCCTGGCGGAGTGTGGGGTGTGGACCAGAGACCTTAAACCCGCTTCGCCACTGGGGGAGGTGGGGTGGCATGCTCCGCCCCGCCCATTTAGCCCCGCCCTCCCTCCCAACAGGTTAACTGGGGGCTGAGCTCCAGCCCAACTCTCATATCTAGAACTGCAGCATATATGCGAGTAGAAGAGTGCTAAATTACCACTCCATCTCTTTGCTAAAGCTGGGGGCCTATTCCCTCCCTTGCGGAGCCGCTTTGACCCATGCACCCATCACATTTGAACATCCGAGGTCACAAGCCTCCCCCATCTCTCTCTCTCTCTCTCTCTCTCTCTCTCTCTCTCTCCCACACACACACACACACACACACACACACACACACGCACACTTGGAATCTGACCTTAGAATTGGGACTTTAGAAAATGGAGGCGGGGTTCTGCACTGCACCTCACCCCACTGGACACTGGCAGCTTCCAAGCCTGCAGGGACGACTGGATCTTGTGTGCACATGTGCTTGTCTCTGCATAGATGTAAATGTGTTTGAGGACTCTGTGTGAAAACACATGTACTTGACCCTTCTGTGAACATGACTGTGCCTGACCCACTGAATCAATGGCATTGCGTGCATGTCTCTACACATACCTGTGTATGTGCAGGACCCTCATATTGAATAAGTGTACAATCCTTCATGTATTTTTATTTTATTTTTTTGGCGGTTGGCCGCACATGTGTGGGTTTATAATTCTCCTCATCAATTTCTGAGGCTATGTGACTTGCCAAAGGGATGGGCATGTGAATACAATGTTACAGGTGAACATGAGTATGTGTGGGCCATTATGTGAACATGTGTGTGCACAAACCTAACTGTGTGTGTGTGAGACCCTCCTGTGAATACATGTGTTCACAGTCCTCCTTGTGAATGTGTACCTGTGTTCACACACACACACCTTCTTCTGGATCCATGTGAGTCTTAGAGTAAACCTGTGTAAGTGTGCCGTGCACCACACTCTGAGTGGTTCCTCTAACTTGTGGTGTGTTTCTCCTGCCCAATCCTAGAGACGGATCCCACCTACCTGGATCCCGCCTACCTGTAGGGCTCCCCCCTTTCTGTGCTGAGCAAATAGGAGGCCCCAAAGGTAAACAGGTGTGCCTCCACAGCAAGGGGTGGGTTGAGCATGGGCATCTTTCCTGGAGCCTCCTGCTGCCCCAGCCTCCAAACCAGGAACTGGTGGTCCAGGGACCCTCTTCTTTCCTTCTCATTCTACTCTGGTCTGCCCTCTGTGCTCTGCCACCACAGTGTTGACTTTTACCTCTTGAATAAACCACTCCAAATTCCTGTTATCCCTCTGGCCAGTTCCTGATTCCTACCTTCTCTCCAAGGCTAGATAGTTAATATTTGACCTGGAAGGGAGGGGAGACACCAGTGGCACCCTCTGGCCATGCCTATGGGTATCTGATGAAATGGGGTCAGGCCTCCTCCACACCTAGCCCAGCTCAGGAAGTCTTCAGGAGCCCCCTTGGAAATTAGGAGACCTGTTACAGGGGCTGGGAGAGGCCTGCCACCCACCCCCACCCCTTCCCCAACTGGTTGGCTTAAGGGAGGGTCCAGGTGTGGGAATAGTCTCCAAGATGTGCCAGGGGAGGTGGCCAAAAACTCAGGGATCCCATTGTTCACCTTCTCCATGTTGTTTATGTTACAGTTAACTGGGATTGCACACAACAACCTCCTGCACAGACATTACACTTGTGCAGCTAGGAGGACCCAGATACCCACCCCCCATGCCTGTGAGTGCCTGCGTACAGGTAGGGACAAGTGTGGATGCCTAACCAGAGGGTGCAGTACAGACTCGCATGAGCAGGGCAGAGATGTGCACCCCCTCAGAGAGGAATGCTAAGAAGTGTCTAATTAAAGAGAAATTCCAGGGGAAGCTCTCAGGCCAGGGAAAAGAAAAAACAAAGGGAAAACAGGACAAAATAAACAAAGGCCCATTAAACATCTCTGCTCAGTCCTTCCTGCATAAGGCACCCCCGCAGGCTGCAAGGGCAGCTGCTGTCCAAGTTGGGTCTTATTGCTGGCATTCTTTCTGAGAACCTGAGTTACATCGAGACGGGAGCCTAGCAGAGCTATTTCCTTGGGTTTGGGTTGTGGGGAGTCTAGGGTCTTATAAAGAGGGCAGGTTCCACCCCAGCCTCCTGCATCAGAGCAGAGATGGACAGACTGATAATGAGTTGATAGTGGTGTGGGAGTTCTATGGACGCTGGGCCTTCTCCATTCAGTACCCTCACACAAATCAAAGTTTTTTTCCTGTTGTTTTTTTTTTTTCCTACAGAAAACAGACCTTAGAGATTCAAGACTAGCCCTGCTGTCGGGGGCAGAGTGACCCTATTGATAACCTACAACTCCTCTATGTCTCCACAACTCTCTCTCACCATGGAGTTTGCATTTAATGTAGAAAGGCATGTGAACCATCCCTCCCTCTGACTTCTTAGGTGGGATTCCATGGCAACACAACCCTGTGACTCCATGTCCCCCCAATTCCAGGACCCCCCCTGGCCCCATGACTCCTTGGCCCCCATGGCCTTATGACCCCTGACCTTCCAAGTGACCTCCCTGGACTTTGACCCCTGTCACTGTTCTTCCCATCTCCCCCCTCAACCCTGTGATTCTGGCCCTGGCTCCCATTGGGGGTCTTGTTGGTCTGGGCCTCCCCAGGAAGATGTGGGGGTGGCTCTGGCCCCTCCTCCTGAGCTTCCTTGCAGCAACTGCAGTCCCTGGACCTTCGCTGCGGAGACCATCCAGAGAACTAGATGCCACCCCTCGGATGACCATTCCCTACGAAGGTGAGATCCTCAACCTCAAAAGGCGGTGGGAACCAGGGCTGGGGGCAGGGAGGCAGGCCCAGAACTGGGCCCACTGCTCCTGCTCTCCCCAGAACTCTCTGGGACCAGGCACTTCAAGGGCCAAACCCAGAACTACTCAACACTGCTGCTGGAGGAGGCTTCAGCAAGGCTGCTGGTGGGAGCCCGAGGCGCCCTGTTCTCTCTCAGTGCCCACGACATAGGAAATGGGGCTCACAAAGAGGTCAGTCCCTGGAACCTGGACCACTCAGAGGGTCTCCAGCCTCACTCATCTCCCTGGGACCTCAACTTCCTAGAAACCCTTTCAGCCTTCCACAACCCCCTGGTCAGACAGCTCTGCCCTTCCCAGCCCAGGTCTCCCTTGCATCCAGTGCTCTTCCTCAAATTTATCCCACCCCAATTTCCCCAGCTCCCTGGGGTCCTATTGCCTGGTCCTATGAGTAATAGGTATTGGGGTCAATGCATCAGCCCATTCCCTTTACCTCTGCTAGATCCGCTGGGAGGCCTCCCCAGAGATGCAAAGCAAATGTCATCAAAAAGGGAAAAACAACCAGGTATGTGGTCTGCCCTGTCCCCAGTTCTTTTCCTCCTTCTCCCCAGTTCAGAAGCCAGAGTTGGTGAGGACACAGGTGGAGAGGGACAGAACAACCAGTCAATCTCAGCAACCACAATAAATATCATTAAGTACTGCTGGAGTGGCAGGCCTTGGGCACAGCACTTCTAATCAAAACATATGATGGCCTACTAGCTTGGCCTGCAACAGCATCTTAATCCCCTCTGGGCTCCCGAATAATAATCATGATAATAATAACCTCTAGTAAGTGCTACTTAGCTATTATCTCACCTAATTCAAATAATCCTATGAAATAGTATTATCCCCCATTTTACAGATAAGAAAAATAAGGCTTTGGTCAAGGAATAGCGCAAGTACCTAGTATGCCATGGAGCGGTATTAGTGAAGTATCAACCCTTTCTGGCTAAAGAACAGGGTGTCTGCAGTGGTCCCATGTCTAGCAATATAACAGATCCATCTGGAGAGCTTTTAAGATATATATATTCCCAAGGTCTACCAGCCCAGGCATTCTGATTGAGTAGTATTGGGACAGCTAAGTGTAAAGTATTGGTATTGGTATTGGGACAGCTAAGTCTAAAGAGGCATCTCCAAAAGATTCTATCAAAGGCTGTCTCTTGGTGCAGCGTGAGTAAAAAATGGGGTTGGTGAGGCATGTGGAACCCAGGTCAAGGAGGACTGTAAATGCCATGCCGGGGGTTTGGATTTTATTCTGTGACAGTGGGCACCCACATAATTTGACACTTTAGAGGCTCTCAACTTTAATGTACACACAAATCACCTAGGTATATTAAAAATGTAGATGCTAGGCCGGCCCCGTGGCTCACTCGGGAGAGTGTGGTGCTGATAACACTAAGGCCACGGGTTCGGATCCCATATAGGGATGGCTGGTTTGCTCACTGGCTGAGCGTGGTGCTGACAACACCAAGTCAAGGGTTAAGATCCCCTTACCAGTTATCTTTTTAGAAAAAAATAAAATAAAATAATAAAAAATAGTAAAAAATAAAATTTTTTTAAAAAATGTAAACATCTTGGAGAAACATCACTATAGGAATACTTACCTGACCCCAGGCACTAGATGGATTAAAATAGGTGATTCTGAAGTCAGGAGAAGAGGGCATTATGTGGGTCAGAGGAAGGAGGTCTGAGCAGGTTGGTGCAGACGCCAGAGGGCTGCACCTGATTAGAAGGCCTGTGAGGATTCAAACTCTGGGTAAAGGCAGGAGGAGGAACCATTAACAAGGCAAGTCAGGAGAGTGGCAGCTGAGACATTTGATGGACAGAGAAGGCCAGTGTGGCTGGAGTAAGGTGAGTGAGGCCAGAGAAAGGAGCAGAGCCCAGTCATACAGGCCCAGGAGCATGTGGGACTCTATTTTCAGGACACTGGTGAGCCACTACAGTGACATGATCTGGTTTACATTTTTAAAATGTGCCCTGGAAAGCAGGTTGGAGGGAGCAAGAGTTGTGTTGAGGGTAGAATATCTCTAGAAGGAAACTCTAGGCAATGTAATAGCAGTCCCCTATGCAGGCCCTGGGAGACAAAAATAAAGAGGAGCCTCTCTGTTTACAACATATACCTTTGTACCTTTTGGATTTTATACTATGTTGCATGTATTCCTCATTCACTGAATAAAGTACTTTTTATAAAAAGAATGGCAGAGGGTTGGGCAGACTGTCAGGTTTCCTCTGCAGTTTTCTAAGGAAGAGGTGACAGCAGTACTTTGGACTGGGTGGTAGTGGTGGAAGTGAAGTGGATCAAGTCAAGAGACATTTGGGACAAAGAGTTAATCATGAAGAGGCACTGAATGTGGGGGTGAGGGGGTGGGAAGCAGCAAGGATGACTCCTGGTTTCTGGACTGAGTAATAGGATGGATGGAGTGAGTGAGGTGGGAAAGACTGGATGAACAGGTTTAGGAGGGAAGATGCAGGTTAGGGAGGAGGTGATGAGCTTGGCTTCTGACAAGGTGAGTTGATGTGTCTGTGGGATATCAGGTAGAGAAAGAGCTGGAGCCTGGGGATAGATTTGGTAGTGTTTTAGTCCATTTTGTGTTGCTATAACAGAAGGGCTGGCCCGTGGCTCACTCGGGAGAGTGTGGTGCTGATAACACCAAGGCCATGGGTTCAGATCCTATATAGGGATGGCTGTTTAGCTCACTTGGGAGAGCATGGTGCTGACAACACCCAGCCAAGGGTTGAGATCCCCTTACCAGTCATCTTTAAAAAAAAATAAAATAAAATAAAATAAAAATAACAAAATTACCTGAGGCTGGGTAATTCATAAAGAAGAGAGGTTTATTTGGCTTACGATTCTGGGACAGCTGCATCTGGCACGGGCCTCATGCTGCTTCTACTCATGGCGGAAAGTGGCAGGGAGCCAGCAGGTACAAGCAGATCACATGGTGAGAGGAAGCAAAAGAGAGAGAGAAGGTGCCAGGGTCTTTTTAAGCAACGAGCTCTCCCGGGAACTAATAGAGCGAGAACTCATTCATTAATCTCCCCTCCCTCAGGGAGAGCATTAATCCATTCATGAGGGATCTGCCCCCATGACTCAATCAGCCCCCAAGGAGAGCATTAATCCATTCATGAGGGATCTGCCCCCATGACACAAATAGCTTCCAACACTGTCTCACTGGGAATCAAATTTCCATATGAGTTTTGGGGGAACAACACATCCAAACTCTGTCATTCCACCCCTAGACCCCCAAAACTCTTGTCACTCTCACATACAAAATACAATTATTCTATCCCAACAGTCACAAAAGTCTTAGCTTGCTCCAGCACCAAATTAAGAGTCCAAAGTCCAAAGTCTCATCTGAGACCAAAAGCAAAAGTCATTCCAGCTGTGAACCTGAAAAGCAAAAACAAATTTATCTACTGCCAGATACAGTGGTGGAACAGACATTGGGTACACATTCCCATTCCAAAAGGGAAGAATAGGCCAGAAGAAAGGAGAAACAAGCCCCAAACACGTCTGAAACCCAGCAGGGCAGACATATCTTAAAGCTCCAAAATAATGTTCTTTGACTCCAAATCCTGCATCCTGGGCACAATTGGGCATCTGGGCTCCCAAAGCATCAGGCAGCCTCAGGAACTATCAACCCAGGGGGATAGGTTGGAGTTCCAGGATCAAGGGGTGTTGCTGAAAAGGAGCTCAATGAGAGGAGAAACATTTCAGGGTGTCGGGAGCCCCATGAGCTCCTAAACCAGGGGTGAAGGGGACCACAGGAGACACACGCTGGCAGAGTGGTGTCAGATTATCCACGGGATAAAGGAGAGAAGAAGGTCATGTCACTGGGAGGCCAAGGACAGTGAGTTTCAGGGAATATGCTGTGTTCTGGACAGTGAAAGCCAAACTACAAAGCTAGACTAATGGGGGAGGCCTCTAGCTAGACAGGGGGCTCACGGCCCTCCATCTCATCCCACAGACAGAGTGCTTCAACCATGTGCGGTTCCTACAGCGGCTCAATGCCACTCACCTCTATACCTGTGGGACTCATGCCTTCCAGCCCCTCTGTGCAGCCATTGTGAGTATACCTGCCCCCGGCCCTGACTGCTGATTCCTGACCCCAGACTGGTCTGACCTTGAGCCACAACCCCTGTGGTCCTTGGGACCACTTGCTGCTGGCCCTGTGTTCTCTAGGATGCTGAGGACTTCGTCTTGCCAACCAGCTTTGAGGAGGGGAAGGAGAAGTGCCCTTATGACCCAGCCCGCGGCTTCACAGGCCTCATCATTGGTGAGCAGGCCCTCCTTCCTACCCAGCCTCTGATCCACAAGCATGCTATCTTTAGGACCTGTATCTCATCTCTAGGATGTGCCACCCATGTGTATAAATGTACCCTGTTGTATATGTGACATGCTCGGCATGACCCTGCCCCAGATGGAGGCCTCTACACAGCCACACGGTATGAATTCCGAAGCATTCCTGACATCCGCCGGAGCCGCCACCCACACTCTCTGAGAACTGAGGAGGCGCCGATGCACTGGCTTAATGGTTAGGAGAATGAGGCACAGGATGATGGGGGATAGGGACTATTTCTTCATTTTTACTCCCTTGGGAAGCTGACTATCCCATCCCCAAATTGCCAGGTGAGCCTGTCCATTCCATTCCTGTGTGTTGCCAAGTGAGGGGTAGGTGCAGGGGGAGAGGTGCCTGGCCTATCTCAGAAGCCACCTGAACTGCCTGTCCCACAGATGCTGAGTTTGTGTTCTCCGTCCTGGTGCGGGAGAGCAAGGCCAGTGCAGAGGGTGATGATGATAAAGTTTACTACTTCTTCACGGAGCGTGCTGCTGAGGAGGGTTCCAGCAGCTTCGCTCAGAGTCGCAGCAGCCATCGTGTGGCCCGAGTGGCCCGTGTATGCAAGGTGAACAGGGTTAAGGATGGGGCATGGGTGTAGAGGCTAGACCTCTGATCTTGGCCCCTGATCCCTGACCATGTGCCCTTACCTTCCCAGGGAGACCTGGGAGGGAAGAAGATCTTGCAGAAGAAGTGGACATCCTTCTTGAAGGCTCGTCTCATCTGTCATATTCCACAGTATGAGACACTGCGTTGGGTCTGCAGCCTGGATGCCGACACTTCAGCCCGCACACACTTCTATGCGACCTTCACGCTGACCACACAGTGGTCAGTGCAGGGACAGTGGGGAGGCAAGGAACTGGGGACAGCATAGGGGCTTGAGTAGAGGTCAGTGATGATGAGATAGGATCAGTGATGATGAGATAGGATCCATTGTGGGGAGGGCTGGCTGAAGAGTGAGAATTTCAGGCACATCAAGCTAGCCTAGGGCCAGAGGCCACAATAGCCCACTGACCCACAGGAGAGGCCCTGTGGGCCTGCAATGGAGTTGGCCAGGGTAACAGTGGGCTCCAGGCTGAGCATGGGTCAGGGGGCAGGCTCCACTGAATGTGACTCAGTCCCCTCCCCCATGTCCCATTCCTAGGAAGACCCTGGAGGCCTCAGCTATCTGCCGCTATGACCTGGCCGAGATACAGGCTGTCTTCGCAGGCCCCTACATGGAGTACCAGGACAGTGCCCGGCGCTGGGGCCGCTACGAGGGTGGGGTGCCTGAGCCCAGGCCTGGCTCGGTGAGCACCCAGGCCTGGGGCCAGTGCTGAGTAGACAGAGCCCCTGGGAAGGGCAGGAGGGACTGGCCTTGCAGAGAGGATAGGCAGGTGTTGGAGTCCTGAGGCTCACTACACCTGTCCCCTACCCCAGTGCATCACAGACTCATTGCGCAGCCAAGGCTACAACTCCTCTCGAGATTTGCCGTCCATGGTCCTGGACTTTGTGAAGTTACACCCACTGATGGCTCGGCCTGTGGTGCCCACCCGTGGACGGCCCCTGCTGCTCAAGCGCAATGTACGCTATACACACCTCACAGGGACACCTGTCACCACGCCTGCTGGACCCATCTATGATCTGCTCTTTCTTGGCACAGGTGCATCTGACCCAAATCCTTAATCCCTATTGACCCTGATCATTAATGCTTCTGAACTCAGTGATTCCTGCTGTGACTCCTCCAGGCTTGGAGTTCCCAATGTCCTGAGGGCCCACTGCTGTTGGCTGAATCCTTGTCCCTGACCTCATCACGACTCCTGAGCTGTTCCCATTAGGCCTCTTGCAGGGTGCCTAGAGCAGGTCCCATTGTTGGAGTCTGACCCTCTGTCCTTTCTATGCCAGCTGACGGCTGGATCCACAAGGCCGTGGTCCTAGGCTCTGGGATGCACATTATTGAAGAGACACAAGTGTTCAGGGAGCCCCACTCTGTGGAGAATCTAGTCATCTCTCCAATGCAGGTAGCCCCTGACTTGTAACCCTCAATATGGCCTTGCTGGAATAGGGGGAAGGAGTGTGAAAGCTGGGCAGAGGCTACGTATGTGGCTGTAAGTGGGAGTGGGGGGCGTTGCCAACCTGCTGTCCTCTCTGGCTCCCAGCACAGCCTCTACGTGGGGGCTCCTAGTGGTGTCATCCAGCTACCGTTGTCCAGCTGCTCCCGCTACCGATCCTGCTATGACTGCATCCTGGCCCGGGACCCCTACTGTGGCTGGGACCCCAGCACCCAAGCCTGCATGGCAACCACCACCATAGCCAACAGGTCCCAGGGCAGTGGCTGGGAGGTGGTGGGGAGTGAGGGTCACTTGTGGCCCGAGTGGAGGACAAAGGCCTGCAAACATATAGGGAGAGGGGTCTAATTATTGGTAACAGCCCTTTAGACTTTTCACTGGGGAAATTGAAGCCCCAGTCTCCCTTATTCATGAATCCTGATCTTCTGTCTCCAGGACAGCACTGATACAGGACATAGAGAGAGGAAATCGAGGCTGTGAGAGCAGCAGGGATACAGGTAAGTGACATTCATGGATGTGTGTAGGTGGGGCTGCATAGTCTGTCCTCTGCCACTTACTGTCATTTGTATGTGCATCTTTGTATATGAATGGTTATGTCTGTGTGCTTTAGGTGAGGACCACCCAGCACAAAGCCTGGTACAGAGTAAGTGCTCAACAAGCATTTACTGCCCAAATGAATTATAAATGAGGAAACAGGTTCAAGGTGCAAAGTGTTTTGTCACTTCTGGAACTTATAGCCAAGTGGTGATGGGGGGTTGGGGGTCATTAGGCAATCAAATCAAACAAATAATTATAATTATTAATAATTACAACTATGACAGAGGTTCAGGAAGGTAATGGGTATTTCTCCAAGGAAGATGAGATGACTGAGCTGATATCTGAAGAACAAAAGTTAACAGTCATAGCTAACATATATTGAGTACATACTATGTGCCAGGCACTGATCTAAACACAAGTGTATTGCATAATCTTATTTATTCTCACAGCATTCCTAGGAGAGAGGTGCCGTTATTATTATCCCCATGAAGGACAACCTCTTGGAGGCACAGGGAGTATAAAGTTATTGACCTAAAAGGAGCAGAGTCAGGATTCAAATGTGACCCCAAGAAGTCTGACTCGAGTTGGGTCCCCTAGTGGGAGTCATCCAGCTACCACTGCCCAGCAGAGGGAACAGCAGGCAGAGGGAGCTAGGTGTATTCAAGCAACAGGAGAAAAGGCTGGAGAAGCAGGCATGGACCATGCTGAGGATTCTGATCTTCACCTGAAAAGCAACAGGAAATCTTTGAAGAGTTTTAGGCAGGGGAGTGGCATGATGAAATTTGTGTTTTTAAAAGGTCACCACACTGTTGCATGGAGAATGGATTAAACGAGGGCCTGAGTGGGCTGGCAGTTGTGGAAGAAGTGAACAGGTCTGAGATAGAATCTGAAGGCAGAATCTTGGTGAGGGTTGGACACAAAAGGTGAGGAAGAGAGAGAGTCAAGGGAGACCCCTCAGGTTTCTGACTTAGACAAGTGAGTAGCTAGTGGTACCATTTACAGTGGTAGCAATTCAAGGAAAGGACCTGGTATAGTTTGAGAGAGAGGCTTTGGCCTTAGTGAGGTACCTGAGAGACTTCACATGGAGATGCCCAGAACATGGCAGATATTCAAGTCTGGCGCTCAGGAGACAGGTCTGTGCTAGAGGTAGAGGTTAGGAGTCACTGGCAGATGGCAGGAATTGAAACCACAGGAGAGTACTGAGAGCATGGAGAGAGAATGGAAAAGGGCCCAAGGCACTGCCTACTTCCTGGGAAGGGGCAATATGAAACTTATGTGGGAGCATGAGCACAGAGGCTTGGTCAGCTATCACCATGCTTCCACATGCTGTGCTTAGTGCTAGGGACTTAACAGTGAACAGTGTGGCTTGCCATCTCAAATGCCCTCCCTGGGATGGGCAGGCATTTACCTCTCCCTCTCCACCAGGGCCACCACTACCACTGAAGACTCGCTCTGTGCTCCGGGGCGATGATGTCCTCCTGCCCTGTGACCAGCCATCCAACCTGGCCCGGGCCCTGTGGCTACTCAATGGGAGCATGGGCCTGAGTGATGGGCAGGATGGCTATCGTGTGGGCGTAGATGGGCTGCTGGTGACAGACACACAGCCAAAGCACAGTGGCAACTATGGCTGCTATGCTGAGGAGAATGGCCTCCGCACCCTGCTGGCCTCCTACAGCCTCACAGTCCGGTCGGACACTCCTGCCCCAGCTCCACAAGCCCCTGCCACAGCTGGGGCACAGCTGGCACCCAGTGTGAGGCTGTTCTATGTACTAGCCATTGCTGCACTTGGTGGCCTCTGCCTCATCCTGGCCTTCTCCCTCCTTTATGTGGCCTGTCTGCGGGGAGGTAGACGAGGGCACCGACGAAAATATTCACTGGGTCGGGCCGGCCAGGCAGGGGGATCTGCTGTGCAGCTGCAGACAGTTTCAGGCCAGTGTCCCGGAGAGGACGATGAGGGTGATGATGGGGAGGGGGCTGGGGGCCTGGAGGGCAGCAGCCTCCAGATCATCCCCGGGGAGGGAGCCCCAGCCCCCA
>NW_007730685.1:114478-146325 GCF_000696425.1 Galeopterus variegatus
GCCCCCCCGCCCCCCCCACCGCCACCGCCACCGGCTGAGCTGACCAATGGGCTGGTGGCACTGCCCAGCCGGCTGCGAAGGATGAATGGCAACAGCTACGTGCTCCTGAGGCAGAGCAACAATGGAGTGCCAGCAGGGCCCTGCTCCTTCACTGAGGAACTCAGCCGCATCCTGGAGAAGAGGAAGCACACGCAGCTTGTAGAGCAGCTAGATGAGAGCTCTGTCTGAGCCCAGCCTCCCAGGACAAATGCTCTTCTTCCAAGCCAGCCTGTCTGCCCCGTAGGGCTGCTGCCTCCCCAATACAGCCACCCTGCCTTCACACATCCCCACTCCCCATGCCCTTCTCCCAACTTTTTGATGTCCCTGTAGGGCTGGTCAGAGTCAGGCCCAGCCAAAGCCCCCTCCTCAGTCTCCACAGACCCACATGTGAGCAGCCCAGACCTGCTGGTGCTCCTCAGAGGTAGGTGTTCCTTTAGGACCAGGTGCTCTGTAGACCTAAACCCAGTTCCTATACCCTTAACCTAAATGCTTGGGAGGAGAGGACTCACTGCATCCTCCTGTCCCATTCTTCTGTCCAAACCCTTCCTCTTTCTCCTAGCAGGGCTCTGCAGGTCCAGATGGCCTCAATGTCACCACATTCTGCATGGCCCTGTGTAGATGGTTCTGAAGCCAGACAACTTTGCCAGCCATCTGAGCCCTGTGTACACTCAAATGAGCACATGGAAGAATGTTTATCAGCTGGGCTGCAGTGCCCCCGCCCCCATCTTATCCTGGTGCATTCTTGTGTTTCATCCCTTCTCCTGGACTTGGGGGTGCCTTCCTAATTGCCACATCCCTATCTAGTCCACTTCCCCAGACCCAGCTCCATGTGGTGACCTCTTTGGCAAGAGCTTGGGAACAGGGCAGCCCGGGGAGGTAAGGCTACATCATTCCCCTCTTCTCCTTCCTGTGCAGCCCTTGTGAGTCAGCCTCCCCTCTCCCTTTGGTCACTTTCAAGAGTAACAGAGCTCGAGGCATGTCCTTTCCCATGCACATGTGGTAACACACACCTGTATCACCTATGTGCTTACATTTCCACTCATATCACCTTCTGAGCCTCCCCTTGCTGCCTCAGACACGTTAGGTGTGGTTTGTGGACATTTCAGAGGGAGACTCCCCTCCCATTCAGCTGTCCTCATGGACCCTTCCCTAGGACAGGTGACCAACACTGCACTCAATGAGCCAGCCTCCCTTTTGGGGACCAAGCATTTGCTTCCCCTAGACCAGAACAGGGGAAGGGAGATCTGATGTCTCAACTGGCACATGAAGCCCGTTCTTGGAACTATGCAAAGGGCAGAAGCTGGGAGTTTGAATGCTTGGCTCCCACCCCTGTCCTACCTCACCGGGGCACTTTCAGGGTCCAGGGGCCTATCAAGTCTCTAGGCCCATAGGGACAATCAATCCTGAGTTCCCCGTTCCCCTTGGGTGAGGATGACTGTTATTTTTGTAGCTGAGAACGTGGAATCTCACAGGTTTTTACTGCCCTTCACCCAACCTCTCCAACCTCCACCCCACAATGAATGTATTTATTGTGAGAATGGCTACAATTCTTTAGGAATGCCCCCACTCACCAACCAGGTGGGCGGGACAGGCACATGACAGAGTGGGGAGTCTGGGCGCAGCTCCTCCCCCTGTAAGTTAATAAATACCCTCTTTCCCCACAGCTATGGTCTGTTTGGTCTACAATGGCTTTCCCCTGATAACCAGGGCACAGGTTCCAGAGCCTATGGAAAAAGTGCTGCAATGACTTCTGCATCCAGGGTTGGCTCTGCTCCCCATAAAACCATTGGCAGAGAAAACTGGGATCCTCAGCTTCCATCCTGGCTGTCCTGGGCAGGCACACAGGCCCTTTTACTAAAGCTCACACTATTCATTGATTATGGTGATGAGGACATGACAAGAAAATTACAACAGTTCAAGAATTCACACATGGATTTCTAGAATTTTACTTCCTCGTTCTCTTTTCCTCACCATCCTCCCTTTTTTTTTTAACTAAGCCTAGAATATACTTAAAGATACCTTCTAGAAGATACCCCTTATTTATCAGCCCTCCTGTTCTTCAAGCTTTCTAGCAACCCCAACCCCTGCCCCCAAAAGGAACACATGGATTCATTTCTGCACAAAGAGGGACAGGGTAGGGGGGTAGCAGAGGAGACTGCAGCTGAGACCAGGGAAAGCTTGTTACCAGGGACCTTTTCTGAGAATCACTTCCCCCAGGGGTCAGGCCTAGATTAATCGCATGGCCTTTGACATTAACCACCTTTAAGAGTTGTTTTATGTTCTGGTTTTAGAATAATGAAAAATAGGTCTTATACTTACAATATTCACATATTTTGAAGTAAGACTTCAAGTGTGACCTTGGTTAAATTTTATTAAGTTCAGTTTTCTAATCTATAAACAAACATTCACAGAGATATAGTGTCTAGCCCAATGCCAGGCCTGCAGCAGAGAACAGCTCTCACTAGTTCAATGGTTGTGCCAACAGGACATCAGGGATTCTTCAGAAGCCAGCTTGGAGACCCCTCACTGTGTTTTGAGATCACTATTATCAATTTGGACTTTAGAAAAGAGGGCACTATAAAACCCCTGAAGGCTCTCTCATCTCAAGTTTCAGGGATGCCAACCAGCTAAGAACTATGGGACTCACAAGGTCAGTGCCCCTAGCAGTGGGCACTGGAAAGAGGCAGCTCTTTTTTATCCCAAACAAAACCTTTGGCGTCTATTTCTCCGTTGGTGGGCTCCATTTGTCTGCCTGGGCTTGGAATCTCAAAGAGAACCACCTCTACTGCGGTAATGGTCCAACGCCTGGAGTTTAAGTTGGTGGGGCAACGCTTCATTGTGTTTGCATGTGGGCTGGGGCAGGATCCTGGACCTCTCGGGGGCGTAGCCCACAGAACGTTGTCGGTTTGTTGGTGAAGGGGTGCCACTGGCCCTGGATGCTAGGGCTGTCCGTGTGGAAGGGCTTGCGGATGCGGATTACGTCCAAGCCCGACTGGTCTGCCAGCTTCTGCACCAGTGTCGCTATCTCCTCGACCGACTTGCAGGGGATGCTCTCCTCGCGCACAGCTCCGTTAACTGGCAGAAAGGAGGTGGGAGTGAGTGGAAGCGGGCGGATCACATGTCAGACGAGACGGAGGCTAGCGGGCCGAGCCCCTGATCCCACCCTGCCGCCCTACCCGGCCCCACTCACGGTATTCGGCCACTACTCTGGGGACGTAGCACGGCCGCAAGTTCACGTATATTACGACCCCTGGGTTCCGTCGGGCGAAGTCGGTCACCTCCCGTTCCACGAACTCCCTGAGGGACCGGGGAAGGGTGATCACTGTGATCCCTGACCTTCGGCGACCTCTGCCGGGAGTCGTTACCACCCCCACCCTCACACCCGCCCCCGCCCGCGCACTTCCCCCAGCTCACCTGGCGCAGCGGGACGAGGGCGCGTCGCGGCTGAGGCTGAAGCTGAGACGCTGCAGTTGCTGCACGTAGCGACCCAGGCCGTTGTGGAGGACACTGGTCAAAAAGCGGCTCGGAGTCCCACGTGCCGTCATGGCTACAGCTTGGAGGCCTCGGAGCCTAGCAGGGAGGAGTGGGGCGGGATTAAGCCCTAGGCTTCCGGTTCCGGAGACATCCGCTCCCGGGAGAGTTTTGCTTCCGAGGTCAAGGCGAGTTCCGCGTGCGGATGGCTCAAGGGGCGGGCGAAGAGTAAGATGAACCTGGTGACCGGGAGCCAGGGTTAGGAGCCGCGGGGCTCCTAGTAGTAGAGCGGGAAGAAGTCACGGGGGAGGATAGAGAGGGCGGCATCCCTTTGGGCTCAGAGATTGGCACGAGTCGTGTAGTGGCGCTCTTAGCGAGTTGAGGGTCCCAGTGAGGGGAAGGAGCAGCAAAGAGGGGCTCTAGGTGGGGCCTAGAGCAGAGGGACTACAAAAAAGGATGCAGATGACTGTAGACACGAGGATGAGGACATCCCGTGGAGAGGAAGTAGAGGTGAGGAGATGATATAGGGAAGCTATATCGGTGTGGGGCTGTTTAGAGGGTTATAGAGGTGAGAATGGCGGAGAGAAACCCTAAGGGACTTGGCGGTAAGGGAGCCATTATTGAGATATACAGACGTGAAAGTGTCGTGTAGATGGGCATAGATGCGAAGTAGCGATATAGAAGGGCTGAAGAGGATTCAGGGATGTTTATGAGGGAAAAATCTGAGGAGGAAAAAATTCCACCTAGAGTGAACTCTGTAGAGTGCTGTATGGAGGATCCTTAGGTTCCGGCCTAGTGAAGGCACCCAAACCAGGCACGTAAGGCATTTCAGGTAGTGACTTCCCCCATTTGGCTAGGAATGTGGGTCCTCCTCCGAGGTGGATACCCCCTCCGGATCTTGCTGTCTCCGCGTGGGGAGTGGATGGGTCGGAGAGGCCTGCCCCGAAACTTGGTCCCGGGCCCTCCTCGCAGACGCTACAGGAAGGAGGCTCTCCCAGCCTTGGAGGCACCAGTTTTGCCTGTAACTGCAACTGAAATCCGCCAATATTTGCGGGCACATGGGATACCTTTCCAGGATGGCCACAGCTGCCTGCGGATACCGAGCCCCTTTGCAGGGTCCTCGCAGATCAAGGACCAGACTGGCGTTACCACTTCCTTCAGCCTCTTCATTGACAAGACCACAGGCCGCTTTCTCTGCATGACTAGCCTAGCAGAGGGGAGCTGGGAAGACTTCCAGGCCAGCGTGGAGGGACAAGGGGACGGGGCCAGAGCGGACTTCTTACTTAGTAAGGCCCCAGAACCTGAGGACAGTGAGGAGGTCCGGAGGATCTGGGACCGAGCGATACCTCTCTGGGAGCTGCCTGACCCCGAGGAGGTCCAACTGGCTCGTATGATGTTTGGCCTTACCAAGGTGACAGATGACACACTCAAGCGTTTCAGTGTGCGGTATCTACGGCCTGCTCGCAGCCTTGTCTTCCCTTGGTTCTCCCCTGGGGGCTTGGGATTACGAGGCCTGAAGCTACTAGGGGCTGAAGGCCAGGGGGATGGAGTGCATTACGAGGAGACCACCATTCCCCGGCCTGGTGCCTACCACAATCTGTTTGGTTTACCACTGATCAGTCGTCGAGACATCGAAGTTGTACTGACAAGTCGTGAGCTGGACAGCCTGGCCTTGAACCAGTCCACGGGGTTGCCCACCCTTACCCTACCCCGAGGAACGGCCTGCCTACCCCCTGCCTTACTCCCTTACCTTGAACAGTTCCGACGTATTGTGTTCTGGCTGGGGGATGACCTTCGGTCCTGGGAAGCTGCCAAATTGTTTGCCCGAAAATTGAACCCCAAGCGATGCTCCTTGGTGCGGCCTGGGGACAAGCAGCCCCGTCCCCTGGAGGCCCTGAACCAAGGCTTAAATCTTTCTCGTATTCTTCGTACTGCCCTGCCTGCCTGGCACAAGTCTATTGTGTCTTTTCGGCAGCTTCGGGAAGAGGTGCTAGGAGAATTGTCGAATGTGGAGCAGGTAGCTGGCATTCGCTGGAACCGTTTCCCAGACCTCAATCACCTCTTGAAGGGGCATCGGAAGGGCGAGCTGACGGTCTTCACAGGTAACCTTTGGAAAATCACTGCTTGGAGTAAAGGGGCAGAGGATCAGGTGACAAAAGCATGTGGGTTTGGGTCACTGAACATGTTGAAGGCTTTCTCTCCCAATTTTGAAGCCCTGACCTGTGTCTTGATTTCAAGGGTAGCACTTTCCTCCTCACCCAGATCTGCGTTCAACCCCCTACAGGGCCCACGGGCAGTGGAAAGACAACATTCATCAGTGAGTATGCCCTGGATTTGTGTACCCAAGGGGTGAACACACTATGGGGTAGCTTTGAGATCAGCAACGTGAGACTAGCCCGGGTCATGCTGACACAGTTTGCTGTGGGGCGGCTGGAAGAGCAACTGGAAAAATACGATGAGTGGGCCGACCGCTTTGAGGACCTGCCCCTCTATTTCATGACTTTCCATGGGCAGCAGAACATCAGGTGAGATCCCCAGACCCCAGCCACTTTGCTTTCCCAGACAGATCTCACCACTCAGGACCTTTGGTTCCTTTTCCAGCTCCAATGGGCATTTCTTCTAGGTCTCCTTAGGCTTGGGGTTTTCAAAGAATTGGAGGGCAGGAGAACTCATGGCCAACAGAGTTGTCAGGATTCTGCTAGCTGTTCTGCCTGGGGTGATCTGGAGACTGCTTGTAATTGACTTTTGAATTCATCGTCTCTTCCTCTTCCCAGGACTGTAATAGACACAATGCAACATGCAGTCTATGTCTATGACATTTGTCATGTGGTCATCGACAATCTACAGTTCATGATGGGTCATGAGCAGCTGTCCACAGACAGGTGACATTCTTTTTTTGTCTGGCTTGAACCTGCTTCAACACACATGTCCTCTCAGGCAGCTAGCCTCTCAGTACACACACTGAGCTCTCTTATTTTTCTGATACATGTGCAGGCACAAAACACCCCATATGTATTATATAGAGGTGTGGGGTGCAGCAGCAAGAAATATGGACAGAACCTAAGTGTGAGTCCTTGGGCAGAGCGAGGTAGAGTGGGGTTGTGGTTTGTGGGGAGATGTGAATAAATCAAGAGTATGTGTGTTCTTGTCCTTCTGTCTGTTTCCAATAACCTCTTTGCATTGTTGGGGTGGGGACAGGATTGCAGCTCAAGACTACATTGTTGGGGCCTTTCGGAAGTTTGCAACAGACAATAGCTGCCATGTGACACTGGTCATCCACCCCCGGAAGGAGGATGATGACAAGGAACTGCAGACAGCATCCATTTTTGGCTCAGCCAAAGTGAGTGGCCTTTAGAAGAGCTCAAACTTTGGAGAGCAGAGGGGGCAGGTATGACAAGGGACAGCCCTTATTCAGCCTTAAATCATCTTGACTGTCCATCTGGAAGAGGCAGAAGGCAGTGCCTCTAGGGCCATAACCTGAGAAATATACAAGTGTACTTCAAAAAGTTTGTGGGAAGGGCCGGCCTGTGGCTCACTCGGGAGAGTGCGGTGCTGATAACACCAAGGCCACGGGTTCGGATCCCATATAGGGATGGCCGGTTCGCTCACTGGCTGAGCGTGGTGCTGACAACACCAAGTCAAGGGTTAAGATCCCCTTACCGGTCATCTTTAAAAAAAAAAAAAAGTTTGTGGGAAAATGGAATTAAAGGTAATATGAATCTTTCCATGAACAACTTGAAGACCCTTCATATGTGCTAAGACACAAAGGCTGATAATAGTTGGTCCTTTGTCCTCCTTGCCCTCCGGAAGCTCACATCCTCTAGTGGGGGAAACAATGAGACAATGGTTGCGACTCAGTGTGATAAGAGCTGTGACAGGTGGCACAGGTATTTGTGGAGCAAAGAGAAAAGACATATGAGTCGGCCTGGGACATCTGGGGAGACTTACCAGAGGAGATGTCAGCAAAGGTTGAATTGAGGTTTGGCAGACAGCAGGTGTTAATCAAATAAGTGGAAAGACCTGGGTAGCAGGACCAGTCCGATCCTGGAGCTTCCAGTGGTATACTCTTAGTGCCTATTACATGCCAGGCCTGAGCTGGGCACAGGGAATTCAGGGCAGGGAGCACAAACTGTGTGCCACAATGGAACAGACATGGAGCTAGAAAAGGGAATAATGCAGAATTGGAGAAAAGGTGGTGCTTTCTTTATTTGAGGGGATCGAGAATGGTCTCTGATGAAGGATGACATTTGAGTGACACCTGAATGATGAGAAGAAGCTGGGTTTGAGTGGAGTAGCCAGCTGTGGAGAAGTATTACCAGCAGAGGGAATAGCACATACAAGGTCTGACACAGCAGCTAGCTTGTCAGGGAAATGAAAGACTTGAGTGGCCCCAGCATTGTGGTCAGGAGTTCAAAGAGCTTTGGTGATGGGGGTAGTACTTTTGCCTTTCCCCATTCTTCCCACTTCTCCCTGCACCCTCAGCCTTCCTTTCTGCTTCTCTCATGCCTTCTTACTCTTACTTTTCTCCTTGTGCACCCTGTCCCCAGGCAAGCCAAGAAGCAGACAACGTTCTGATTCTGCAGGACAGGAAGCTGGTAACTGGGCCAGGGAAACGGTATCTGCAGGTGTCCAAGAACCGTTTTGATGGAGATGTAGGTGTCTTCCCACTTGAGTTCAACAAGAGTTCCCTCACCTTCTCCACCCCACAAAAGAGCAAGGCCCGGCTCAAGAAGATCAAGGATGACAATGGGCTAGTAGCCAAAAAGCCCTCTTCTGGCAAAAAAGGGGCTATGCCCCAGAACTCTTGAGACTTGCTTGGACCAGGCCCCCAACCCCTACCAGCCAGACACCTCCAGGCCTTCAAGTTAAAGGCAGTGCAGAGCTGGTCACTGAAATGAGCCTGATGGGACAGGCTGGAACATACTCTTTATTTGCCCTCTGCTAGGGCTCCTCTGTCCTACCGTCCTGAGCTGTGGGCCCTTCTGGTCTGAGGAACCTCGCCTAGGGCAGTTTTCCATAGTTAGAAAATTCAATTTAGCAGATCTTTGAGAATTTACTGTGTGCCAGGCTTTGTTCAAGGTCTTGTATATACAGCACTGAAAAGACAGATAAGGTCTCTGCTTCCACAGAACCTGAATTCTGGTGGAAGAGACGAAACAGACAATGAACAAATAAACAGAACAGTTATGCAGTGAAAAATGCTATCAAGAAAATAATGCAATAGGGTGCTTACAGGCTAGTTTAGAAAAGTGATCTGAAGGGCCGGCCCGGTGGCGCACTGCATTAGTGCGCTGCTTGGGAGGCGCGGCGGCGCTCCCGCCGAGGGTTCGGATCCCACATACAGACCGGTTCCTGCTCACTGGCTGAGCGAGGTGCGGGAGCAACGCCGAGGGTTGCGATCCTGTTGCCGGTCCTGGTCTGGTACGGGGGCGACACTGAGGGTTGCGATCCGTTGCCGGACACGGAAAAAAGACAAAAAAAAAAAAAGAAAAGTGATCTGAAAAGGTATCTGAGCGGATGGTATGTATGCTGGCCTCAACAACTACAAGGAGTGAGCCATATGAACATCTGGAGAAGGGGGACCCAGACAGAGATCCCTGAGGTGGAAATGAGCAAGTCGAATTCAAGGCAGCGAGGTCAGGCCCCCTGATCCTGGAGGGGAATAGGGGACTTCTTGCCAAAACTCCACCCTATGCTTTTGGAGCCAAAGGGTGACATGGTGGATACCAAGCCCCTTTGCTCCCCACTTTGTAGAGCCTAGTATTAGAGAGGGGTCCTAGGTGCTCATCCTAGGGCCCAAATAGGTGAGAGCTACCTCCTGCTGGATTGCTTGGCCAGAGCTGTGGAAAGAGCCTAGAGTGCCTGCCTCCTGGCCACTGATCGCATTGTATGCTGCCTCAGACAGACAGCTAGATCTAGGACTTCTTGTAGAGGCTTTTCCAGTTTTGCTGAAAAAAATTTTTTTCCATTGCCTTTGTT
The DNA here is from genome assembly GCF_000696425.1 of Galeopterus variegatus. Lineage (NCBI taxonomy): Eukaryota > Metazoa > Chordata > Mammalia > Dermoptera > Cynocephalidae > Galeopterus > Galeopterus variegatus. The sequence goes on from NW_007730685.1 coordinate 123,968, forward strand.
TCTGTGCCTTCTCTTATTTGCCCACCAGGTGTCTCCCCAGTCTATAACTGGACTTTCCTCTCAAATTGGGAGTGGATGGGTCCCCTCCCCCGCTTCCAGCCCTTGAGCTGTGAGCTCCCATGGAAGCAGGGGCATTTAAGGGCCTTCAAACCCCTCCTTTCCCTTACATCTCTTGCCTTAGGGAAGACAGGATGGTGTGTCCTTATCCCTGACTTCCCTGAAGATTTCCATGTGATTCCTGGCAGAGGTGTGGGTCACTGGGTGACATGCCCAGGCCCTGCCTGACCAGCTGTCCCTCTGTGATGTGAGCCACTCACCTCTCGATGTGGTGGACTCAGACTCAGCGTATTCTTATCTCTTCCCCCATTTCCTCCTCCAGTACCCTCTCCATATTTCTCTTACATTAACGTGTGCCAGAATTCCTTAGGGTTTGTTAAAAAAAATCCCAATTCTGGAGGTTTGAGGTTGGATACAGAAATCCTCTTTATTTTTTTGGCAGCTGGCTAATATGGGGATCTGGACCCGTGACCTTGGTGTTACCAGCATTACACTCTCCCAAGTGAGCTAACCAGCCATCCCCCAGGAATCCTCATTAATAACAAGCCCAGTAGGAGGTTATAAAATAGGTGATCCAGAGACCCTATCAGAAATACTTCTAAATGATGACATTTTCTTATCTCATTTCCTGTGATAGCCGAAGGTCCCAGTTTCCCTTTGGATTTGCCTGAAAGAGTAGTATGAATGCAAAATGTCCTGAGGGGGCTGGGAAGAAGCCTTTTGTAAGGGGGGGGGGGGGTTTCCTGCTCACTGGAAGCAGGGCTGCCTTGACAAGGTCTTCCTGTCAACCTAAGGGGGGCCTCTGGGACCCTGTGGAAGGATCTGCGGTCTCTGATGTGTAGTATGTAAGAACTCTGGCCACAAATGTCTCCTTAAATTCTGGAGCAAAGCTGCTGTAAAGCTGTTCTCTGTGAGGAAAAACCTTGGGGTGGGGGTAACTCCTCCAGGGCCTCTCTTCTTGGGGGTCTCTCCCAGACTGGCTGGAGCCAGGCCTCCCTAATCCTGCAGTAATCATTCCCAGCCGTTGGCTGCTCTAGGCCTCATCCAGGATAACTCTGAATGTCAGCCATGCCTTCCAGATACACAACAGCAGATCAATCCCACCTATAAAGATGTAGGTTCCACATTCTGGTCTCCCTAGAATGCCTGGTGTGTTCTCAGGAAATCTTTTAGAGATTTCCATTAGGGGACCTTTGTTGGTTTTTTTTGTTTGTTTGTTTGTTTTAAAGATGACCGGTAAGGGGATCTTAACCCTTGACTTGGTGTTGTCAGCACCACACTCACCCAGTGAGCAAACCAGCCATCCCTATATGGGATCCGAACCCGTGGCCTTGGTGTTATCAGCACCGCACTCTCCCGAGTGAGCCACAGGCCGGTCCCCATAGGGGACCTTTGTGAAGGCTCTACGTGAACTGTGGGTAAAGGGATAGATACTTGCCTGTTTGTCTTGCCCAGCTCTCCTAGCAGACACCCGCACATAGCACAAACCAGAATGATGAGGGGAGGGGAAACTAATGCTCCCTGGCCCCACCCCCTACACAAAGACATTCCACTGGGTATCTGCCTCAAACTCCCCACATGGAGATCCAGCCCAAAATATGTTCAGGAGTCCCCAGAGCCTAGAAAGCAGTGGGTGATACCTAGGGCTGGTGTAAGGTTTCTGGGAGCCACTGTCCATGTATCCAGCCAAAGTGGCTGAAGGCTAGCTGGATAGCTCAGTTACAGCTCGGTGTTAACAACACCAAGGGTCAAGGGTTCAGATCCCAGAACAGGCCAGCCACCAAAAAAAAAAAAAATGACTTGAGTCAAATTACCTGGGGTAGGGCCATAGGACCAGTAATCTGCCTGTGCCCAACTGGAATGTTAAGAATCTCTCTCAGAGCTCTAGAAGGGTCTCACCAAGCAGGTCTTGTTGAATCTGCAGCCCTGTCCTCAGGTTGACAGTGTATGTCACACGTGGCTGTGAGAAGGGAACTTCAGCCCTCCAGCAGCTTCCTTTCTACTGTGAATGAGCTTGAAGAGACTAAATCCTCACCCAAGTACTCAAGCTGCAGATATTGCCCAGATATCTGCAGACCTGTGCTGCCTTGAGTGCCACAAGAAGGAGGGAGCTCTTGGTGCCTCCCTGCAATACAGGCGAACTTCCTGTTTGTGCCTGTGGGTGGGTCTTAATGAGTCTAAAGGAAGCCTAGCTATGCCCTGTGGGGGGCCAGAACTGGCAGGCCTGCTCACCTAGGCAGACACCTATTCCAGGGAAAGGGGCGGTGCTGGTTCTGCTTGGGCAGCCCCAAGGCCAGGTGTGCATATAGTGGGGTGGGGGTGGGGAAGTTGTTTTGGTGAAACCCGAGCCTTTGTCAGCTTCCCAGGGGTTTTCCCGTGTTTGGGGAGTGGGCTGAGAGTGGGTCGGGTTGGGCTCCCCACGGAGCAGGGAAGGGTAGCAGAATCAAGCCCGATAGCCAGCTTAGAGCTGCCAGGTAGCTTAGATCTCGATCACATGCTGCTCGCCCCTTTCCACAGGTCGAAAGACAAATCCAGTTAACTGTGAAGTCAGAGGCCAGAGGAGCAGCCTCGGGCCACCGTGGAGGCTACTGCTGGTCCGGGTACTGGGTCAGCTGTTGAGGGGGTGCTAGACAGACCACTCCCCTCCCCGGGTGGGGGGCGCGGCCTCAGCTGTCCCGCCCAGCTCCACCAGGTCCGGCCAGGCGGGGGCCCGAAGTCCGGAGCCCGGAGCCCGGATCCCGGAGCGAGCTGGGGAGCCGGCGTTCTCGAGGCGAGGTGGGCACGCTAGAGCAGCAGCTGGGCCGCAGCCGGAGCAGCGGCGCAGGTGGCGCTGGGTGAGTGGTGGGGTGGCGGAGATGCAGGAACTCCCGCCTCCCGCACATCCCTGCTCCGGAGCGAACTTTCTAGGGAAGCTGGGGGATGCGGTGAGTTGGGGATCCCCACTTCGTGGGGCGCAGGCGAAGAGTCTGAACAGGGAAGCGACACAGAAACTCACACCGACTGGCCCCACACACGCGTGCACACAGACCCACGCATGCAGTCAGGACACGTGCGCTCGGAAGGTGCGCGCCCAGTGGGTTACCCTCGCAGTTCCAGGGGCAGCGCCACCGGCCCGCGTGGACCCCTAGCGGGCAGGGCGCTCTGCTGACGCGTATTTGGTGGGGAAAAGCGGCTGCCCAGTGACCGCCGACCGGGGGGGCGGGCCGGGTGGGACGTATCCGGCGGTTCCTGCTTCCCGGCCGCCCGCAGGTGAAGACTAAGACGTAAACAGGCGCCGAGCACGTGACCGCTCCGTAGACAGTGGGCTGTGCTCCCCTGACCCCACCACAGGGCGGGAGCCCCCTTCCTCCACCCCCTCCCCTCCCCTCCGGAGTTTACTTGCCCCCAAAGCCGGCGCCCCTCCAGCAATGTTAAGCCCTCTCCCAGAAATGGGAGCACAACGCCCCCTGGAGCCGGGGTGGCGCAGGAGAACGGGAGACTGTTGGGCTGGGGCGGGGTCACTTGGGCTCCTCCCCTTCCTTCTCCCAAGCACATTCTTGTCCCCATCCCTAAAGGTATCGGAGAGAGGCCCTTGATGGCAGTGGACAGCTGCCCCCGCCCCTTACCCCCAGCCCAGGGAGCGGCTGCCTGAGCGCCTGTGAGTCCACTCCCTAGCACCACCTCCACCCCTTGCGGAGCCGGGAGCTCCTCCTTCCGATGCAGGAGCAGAAAGCCCACCCACGGAAGACTGGGAGTCCCCCTACCCCAGGGAATGCATGATTATAAACACCCCCTCAATACCCCCCCCCCCAGTAGAAAGGAGAACTAGCCCCCTCCCCCCGGGGAATGAGGGAGTGGGCAGCAGCCCTATGCCTCACTCCCTGCCCCCCACTCCTGCACACAAGCGGAGCCCAGCTGCTGCCTGAGCTGGGCAGGCTGCCAGAAAGGGGAGGAGGCTTTTGGTGTCCCCAGGAGGCAGGGATCAGGGCAAGGCCAGAGGAGGGGGTCTGTACGAGGGAGAGGGACTCAATCCGTCCTCCTAAGGCTGAGGGTCTGGGGTGATCCTGACGGTGGCTGGGCTGTTTCCCTTTCCAGGGAAAAAGAAAGAAAAACAACCCTTTCCATAGAGCTAAAAATAGAGCTGAGAGCCGGCCAGAGCTGTAGCCTGGAAAGGGGGGGATGCTCCTTCCTGGGGCGGAGCAAGCTCTGGCAGGCCTTGGCCCTGCGGGGGGGTGCGTTAGGAGGAGGGAGGCTGTCCTTGCCCGGGGTACGGGCATCTGCTAACCCGACCAGGCCACAGAGACCCCTACGGGAAAGTCTGTGTGGTAGAATGTCTGTGGAATATGATGCAGATGCGTAAGAAGTTGTCTGTGTAAGTGACTGTCAATAAGACTGTCAATGTGTGAAGGATGATTAGGAGACTGTGACAGGGTGCGAAGGACTGCGAGTTGTGAGTGAAAGACTGTGCACAACAGGCCTGTGACACCAAGTGTGTCTCTGTGAGTTGGTTTGGAAGATTATGGGAAGAAGCAACATGGAACCACGTGACGGATGAGACTGTGATTGTGGCTGCATGAGACTGAATGTGGGAAAGGTCGTGTGGGTGTTAAGATTGTGTTGTTTGCGAGAGGCTGAGAATACTTGTGACTTGGGAAAGACAGTGGAATGTTGACTGCTGTGAGGCTGGCCTAGGCTTGGACTGTAGATTTGGACCGGTTCAACCCAGTGATTGTTGGGGGTCCAGAGACCGCCCGTCTCCGAGCAATGACCTCTCTTAGCAAATGACAGCGAAGGAAGGTTCGGGAGCACAGAGCTGCGCCAGGGGCAGGCCGGGGCTCGCGGAGGAGAGGGCGCAGTGTTGGGGAGTGGGATAGGGACCCTATGGTGGGGGCGACGGTGTGTTCTCCGAGCCGGCCGGCAGGTGGCGCCGCCTCTGCAAATCCTGGTGTGCAGCCTCCGACCCGCTGGGGGTGGGGCAGGCAGGGACTCGGCCTCGGCCCCCGACTTGTGCTGGGGCTCAGGGCCCCAGCAGCCGGAGATTAGGGGCGGGGGGCAGCTGACCCTCGGCCTCCCACTCTGGACTCTGAAGCTGGAGAGTGTGTCTGGAGGAGGCTTCGCCTAGAGGAGCGGAGGGGGAGGGGCAGCCGCCGCCGCGCCTTGGCCCTTTGTGCTTGAACAATGACCAGCTGCCGCTGGCCCCGGGGCCCCGGCTGGGGTAGAAGGTGACCCGCCACCGGGAGTCCCGAGCCGGCTGAGCCCCTAGACCCATAGTTGCCGGGCCTTGGAGGGAGGGAGCCTGCTTGCCATCGTGAAGCCCCTCCGTGCGCTCCGGCGGACACGCGTGACGTGGGGTGCTTGCGCGTGTCCGCGCCCCGGGGGCGGGGACGCCCCTCGGACCCCTCCCTCGCGCTGCACCGCCTACTCGGGCCTGGGGGGGGCTGGCCTGGGCCGGGGGCGCCGCGGAGGTGGAGACAGGGCCGGGTCCGGCCGCGGCAAGTGGCTGCGAGCGGGCTGGAGCCGGGCGGCGCGCCTGTGGAGCGCCTGGGGGCGGCCCGGGGCTGAGCATGGAGCAGCGCGGCGGAGGTGAGGGGGGGCCAGGGCTGGGAGGCGACCTGGGGGCACCCCCAACTTCTGAGCGGTGAAGTCCCGTGGGGAGGCGGCGTTCCATGGCTGCCCCCACTTTAAGAAGAGGGGATTGGACTTTTGAGTGTGGGTTTGGGGGCTCCCGGCTGCGTGTCTCGGAATGGGAACTCGCGATCCCAGACTTGATTTCTCTTGACTGGTCCTTGGAATTTGGGGATGGAGAGACTTTCCCCAACTCTTCAGCCCCCAAAACTGAGGGCTGTGAGATCAAGGGCCTTGGTCAGACCCCTCTCTGGCCCTGGCTGAGCCCCAGGCCTTACTTAGCTCCCCCAGCCCACTAAAGAAGAGGGGTCCTGTGCCCGAGTGATTACTCAGGGAGTGCTGGGGAGAATGAGGGGCTCCCTTTACCCATAGCCACAAACGCATTTCTCAAAATGGAGCCTCCACTTGCCCCTCCTTCTCGCGAGCGGGAGCCTGGCTGGCTGGGGCTGGATTTCCAGACGCCTGGCTCGGGCTCCAGCTCCTTGGGTGTCTGGCTTTCAGGGCCCAGCTTTATGGCACTCTGGATTTAGGGGCCCTTGGCTCACTGTTCTGCCTGTCCGTCTCCTTGTCTGCCTGGCCCTCCAGGCCTCTCTGAGTCTTTGTTTCTTGTCTTTTGGGTCTCTGTCTTTCTTTGAGTATCTCCTCCCTTCAGTTTTCACTTTCTCTGTGCTCACTGAAGTGGGGCAGTCAGAAGTGCCAGCCCTCGTGGCTCCTGAAGAAGCCCCTTCCCCACTGTTCTCTCTATGCTCTGGAGTGGTCCTGGAGAAGGGGAGGGGAAGGGTATTTTACATCTGCTTTGCTGAGGGCTGGGACTTATGGGGTGGTCTCAGCCCCCAGCTGTGCAGAGTGGCCTACGATTGCTTCCTGCACACCACTCAGCCCTTAACCCCAACTGCTAGCAACTCCTCTCTCAGTCTGGATGCCTTCCTGGTCTCGGTGTCTTTCCACTTGGGTGGGGAGGATGGGGTGGGCTTCATGGAGCACAAGCAAGAAAGAAGGGGACCAGATCAGGCAAAGGAGTCAGGTAATGTGTCACCTCACCTCACACTCCAGAGAGAGAAGAAAAAGAGGCTCCCACTCACCCAATTTTCCCTACATAATATGCAGGCTCCCACCCACTTCCACACAACTTGCATTCATACAGATGCCTCTGTACACACTTGGACACACTCACCTTCCTATTCACGCACTCACGTGAGGTACACACACAGGAGTTCACACATAAACTCATGCATGTGTGAATGTACTGATACATCTGTCCAAACTATTTTCTCATATATTCACATGCATACATCACACATCTGCTAGTTACATGTGCACTTATAACGTATACATACTTCCTAATGGTGACCCCTTATTTACACACACAATTCTTGTAAGATGTACACATATGAACTCATACATATACTCATGTACATATGAATGTACGATACATGTGTCCAAACGTACAATGTACCCACTCATGATGTTTCACACACATTTTCATATACACACACAGCGTTCATTTTCATGCTCCTGTGTGAATAGTCACACACACAAATAAGTAAATGCACACACTCCTACTCCCAATTCTCTGTCCACTTCTTGGCCCCGACTCTGCATGATGACTTCAGCAGATGCCTAAGTCCTGGTCATCAGCAGCTTCAGGACTAGGGAGGGAGTTCCGGTTGGAGGCTTGCTGTCCCCTTCCAGGAAGGAGCAGGGCCTAGGGAGGTGGAGCCCTCTTGCCTGGGCTCCAGGGAGCTGAGGTCTTGGAGTGGCTGCCAGTGATGATGATGGAGCTTCTACCTTCATCCCCTCAGGGTTACTCTGGGGCCTATCCAAAGCTGGAAGTTTTCATAGAGGGTGACAGTGGGGCAGGGCCTATGTAGACTCCTTTAGGCCCAACTGATTGGGTGTGGAGAGGATAGGAATTGTCATGGAAATAAATGTGAGCCTGCATCCACCCCTGAGAGGCAGAGACCCAAGAGGGTACCTGTGGGCTCCCTAAGAGCTGTAGGTTTCTTGTTTGGCCAGTTCCACCCTTGCCGCCTCTCTGTCTGGGAGAAACTGAGGCGCAGGAGGAAGAGGCAGGGCACTGCCTGGCCCTGGCTCTTTGTTCCCTAATTACCATCTGAGTTACTGATTGCGTCCCTGAGGTTGCCTCTACCCAAACTGCTTTGTAAGGAGGTCACCTGTCTCCGGGGACCAGGGACCTGTGCCAGGAGCTGGTAGAGAGGGCTTTCTCCCTAACCTGAGTCCTGGCCTCTATGGGGGATGCAGGTTTGGGCTTGGGCCTGGGCCTCTGCTGCCAAGTGGCCCTGCATAAACACCCAGGCCTCTCATGCCCCTCATCATCTCTGCTCAGTGGTTCAGTCCTCAGTCCTGTCCAGACCAGAGTTGGGCAGTGATCTGGGGCCCAGAGAGAATTGAGGTTCATGCCAGTACTTAGAGGGAGAGCCTTGGTGGGATCAGGGCTTGTTACTGATATCGGGGTGGTGGGCGGGAAGGGGGTTGGCCTGGCTCAAGGGGTCAGGGCCTTGCGTAGGGAGGGGACTCAAGGTGGAGGGACTTTGACACTACTGCCCTGCTCACAGGTTGCCCTGGAGGCCCCTGGCCAGGCCTAAGCCTCCACCACCATGGCTATTGTGCACACTCTGCCAGTGCCACTGGAGCCTGCTCCTGAGGCCACCACTGCCCCACAAACTGCAGCCATGGGCAGCGTGAGCAGCCTCATCTCAGGCCGGCCCTGCCCCGGGGGGCCAGCTCCTCCCCGCCACCACGGCCCCCCTGGGCCCACCTTCTTCCGCCAGCAGGATGGGCTGCTGCGGGGTGGCTATGAGGCACAGGAGCCACTGTGCCCAGCTGTGCCCCCAAGGAAGGCTGTCCCTGGCACAACCTTCACCTATATCAATGAGGACTTCCGGACAGAGTCAACCCCCAGCCCAAGCAGTGACGTTGAGGATGCCCGGGAGCAGCGGGCACACAATGCCCACCTCCGTGGACCCCCACCCAAGCTCATTCCTGTCTCTGGAAAGCTGGAGAAGGTGAGCACCAGCTTTTCCGTGGGGGCCTGGGTGGAATCAGGAGCCCCCTCAGGCAGCTAGAATTTGGAAGCCTAAATAGAGGAGAAAGTGCAGGCTCCAGATTCACCACACCTGAGTTCTAATCCCAGCTCTGCTCATTCTGGCCATGTGACCTCAGGGAAGTCACTTAACCTGTCTGATCCTCAATTTCTGTATCTGTAAAATGGAGGTTATAGGTCAGCCCTCCCAGGATTGTTTTGAGAATTAAATCAAATAATGCTTAGCATAATGCCTGACACATAGCATGTACTAAATAAATGCTAGCTACTTAAATTACTGTTTCTGTACAACAGCTGTGTGTCTGACTTTGGGCAAGTCCTTTAACCTTGCTGAGCCTCCATTTCCTCATCTGTAATATGGGGATAGTGGTAACATTTTGCTTTTATGGCTGTTACAATGATTAGAGATGAACCTTTCAAATCACTTGATGTAGAGCTGACATGCAGGAGGCACTCTGCCAGTGGTAGCAATTGTTACTAATATATAGGATTGGGGACCCCAAATGGGAGGGCAGGGAGTGTGACAAGGGCTTTGCAAGATTGGTCAGCTCATCCCCAGTGTCCATGGCACCTCATTTCAGAACATGGAGAAAATCCTGATCCGCCCAACAGCCTTCAAGCCAGTGCTGCCCAAACCTCGAGGGGCACCATCCTTACCTAGCTTCCTGGGTCCTCGGGCTGCCGGGCTGTCTGGGAGCCAGGGCAGCCTGACACAGCTGTTTGGGGGCCCTGCCTCCTCCTCCTCCTCTTCCTCCTCCTCCTCGGCTGCCGACAAACCCCTGGCACTCGGTGGCTGGGCCAGTGGCTGCCCATCAGGGACGCTATCCGACTCTGGCCGAAACTCACTGTCCAGCCTGCCCACCTACAGCACCGGGGGTGCTGAGCCAGCCACCAGCTCCCCTGGTGGGCACCTGCCCTCCCATGGCCCTGGGCGGGGGGCATTGCCTGGGCCAGCCCGAGGGGCCCCTACTGGGCCCTCCCACTCAGACAGTGGCCGATCCTCCTCTAGCAAGAGCACGGGCTCCCTGGGGGGCCACATGGCTGGGGGGCTCTTGGGCAGTGGTCCCCGGGCCTCCCCTGACAGCAGCTCCTGTGGGGAACGCTCCCCACCGCCACCACCCCCTCCACCCCCTTCGGATGAGGCCCTGCTACACTGTGTCCTGGAAGGAAAGCTCCGCGACCGTGAGGCAGAGCTTCTGCAGCTGCGAGACAGTCTGGATGAGAGCGAGGCGCCCATGTGCCAGGTGTGGTCAGCGGTGATAATGGGGAGTGGCGTGGCAGAACATCCAAAGGCCCTGGGCATCCAAGGAGCATTTCCATTCGGGGGGAGGGGGGTTGGGCAGTTGCAGTTGTCACCCTACCCCCTCCCCTCCAGCTGTCTGGCTTAACCTGTAGAGCAGTAAGGAGATGGAGTGCATGGATTCCAACTCAGCACTGCCATTGTTTGGGACCTGAGCAAGTACTTAACCTTACTGAGCCTTGGTTTCTTCATCTGTAAATGGGGATATTTCTGGCTCCATAGGGTTATTATGAAGATTAAATAAGGCAAAGGATATAAAGTGCTTAGAATAATGCCTGACACCAAGGGAGTGCTATATAAGTGCTTGCTCTTGTTATTGTTGTTTCTAGTATTATCATAAAAGTAGTTACTCTTGTCATAATCATCGTTTGGTAGCATGTACCCACCCTGAGCCCAGGGCAGTGGGCCACCGTAGCAGTCAGTGAGTGGAGAGCTGGGGACAGCAAGGGCTGCAGGTTTGGGGGAGCTGCCCAGGACCAGGTCTGCCTTCTCGCCCCCAGGCGTACGAGGAGCGGCAGCGGCACTGGCCACGAGAGCGTGAGGCCCTGCGAGAGGACTGTGCGGCCCAGGTGCAGCAGGCGGCACAGCGGGCCCAGCGGGCCCAGCAGCTGCTGCAGCTGCAGGTGTTCCAGCTGCAGCAGGAGAAGCGGCAGTTGCAGGACGACTTTGCACAGCTGCTGCAGGAGCGGGAGCAGCTAGAACGGCGCTGTGCCACCTTGGAGCGGGAGCAGCGGGAGCTTGGGCCACGGCTCGAAGAGACCAAGTGGGAGGTGGGCCAGACCAGGAGGGGCTGGGAGCAGGGACACACAGGGACAAGCCCTGGAAAGATGGGCCCAGCCACACACCCCCTCACCCTGCCACCCTCAGAGGGCCTCCCCTTCTTAACCTCTGTGAGAGGAGGGTCCCCCTCTGATGTCCCTTTCTGTGTGGGGTTCTCCTTGTATATCCAGGTCAGGTCTCCTCATCAGCCCATTAGTCTGGTCTAGTGCCCACATAGCCAGTGGCTCTCCCATCCCACTGCCTCCCAACCAATAGTAAGAATGTAGGGCTTATGTTACGTAAGTGTGTCTTTTACACCTCATAACAACCCTATCAGGTGGATACTGTTAATATGCCCATTTTATAGATGAGTAAACTGAGGCTCAGAAAGGCTGGAGCCCAAAATCACACCTGGCAGTGGCAGAGCTAAGATTGGAACCCACTCAGTGTGGCTCTGACATCTATGCTCTTAACCAGAACACCTTTCATCTGGAGATGTGGACACTGCCCTCGATTGCTGTGACACCTGCCACCACCCCATCCCCAGCACTGGGCATTTCTTCCACAGTGTCTTATGATGGTTTAAAGACATCAGCTATGAAGGAAAAAGATCTGGGTGTGCGTTCCGCTGTAGCCACTTACTAACCATAATACCTTCGGCATATCACTAGACTTGCCTCAGTGTCTCCATCTGTAAAGTGGGGACCATGATTGAACCTCTTCTCCCCAAATGTCCAGCCTAATGCACAGGGCTTGATCCCCCTCCCTCTGGGAGAACCCTTCTCACCATCTTTCCTGATTGCCTCCCACCCCCAGGTGTGCCAGAAGTCAGGCGAGATCTCCCTGCTGAAGCAGCAACTGAAAGAGTCTCAGGCAGAGCTGGTGCAGAAGGGCAGTGAGCTGGTGGCCCTGCGAGTGGCGCTGCGGGAGGCCCGGGCTACACTACGGGTCAGTGAGGGCCGGGCACGGGGCCTGCAGGAGGCAGCCCGGGCAAGGGAGCTGGAGCTGGAGGCCTGTTCTCAGGAGCTGCAGCGGCACCGCCAGGAGGCTGAGCAGCTGCGTGAGAAAGCTGGGCAATTGGATGCCGAGGCCGCCGGACTCCGGGAACCCCCTGTGCCACCTGCCACCACTGACCCATTCCTCCTGGCAGAGAGTGATGAGGCCAAGGTGCAGCGGGCAGCAGCTGGGGTTGGGGGCAGCCTGCGGGCCCAGGTGGAGCGGCTGCGGGTGGAGCTGCAGCGAGAGCGGCGGCGGGGCGAGGAGCAGCGGGATAGCTTTGAGGGGGAGCGGCTAGCCTGGCAGGCGGAGAAGGAGCAGGTGATCCGCTACCAGAAGCAGCTGCAGCACAACTACATCCAGATGTACCGGCGCAACCGGCAGCTGGAGCAGGAGCTGCAGCAGCTCAGCCTGGAGCTGGAGGCCCGGGAGCTCGCAGACCTGGGCCTGGCCGAGCAGGCCCCTTGCATCTGCCTGGAGGAAATCACCGCTACTGAAATCTAGGGCCCTTGGCATCCATCTCTGTAGGGAGCTCTGCTGAAGAGGGGCAGTAGCCGCAGATCCACTCAGGCCCTGGGACACACTGCAGATCTCAAAGTCTGAGGGCCCAGAGCCACTCATTCCCTGGGATCCAAGCCTCTAGGCTTCTGCCAAGAATTTGGGGTAGCTCTATGACTTGGAGGAGCAAGATCAGACCCCTCAAAGGTCCCCATGTTCACTGTCACCCAGAGGCTCCTACTCACTCTACCCACTTCACTCTGCAATTGCTGCCAGTGCCACTCTGCCATCCCTATTCACCGCAGATGCTCACCAGCCCACTCCAGCAAGGGAGCTGGGAAGAGGAAGGGACTCCCTTATCTCCACATTCTCCCCCACCCCAAAGCCAGAGAGAGCCAGACGGCACCAGCTGCTCCAGATGTGCCTGCCCCCACTCTGAGGGACAGGGCTGGGACGGGGGTCTGATCCCCAGATTCCAGCTCTGCAGCCTCTGTCCTAGAGTGAGAGGGCTGAAGTCAGACCAAAGGAAGAACTCAGAAATGTCTTGTTTATTTGTGTTTGTGACCAACCAGCCCCTCCCCTCACCCAGGTTTATGGCCTCGTTTTCATTTGTATACTTTTCACACTGTAAATTTCTTGTACAAACCCAAAGAAAAATGTAAAAAAAAAAATTTTTTTTAAAGTGAATGTGCTGGATAAAGATTATGGGAACTTGTTTAGCCCCCATCCCCTTTATTTGCTGGCCACTCCCCTGAGAAAGGGTGATGGAGGAAGGACAAATCCAGTAGAAAGTCTGAGGTCCTAGTGGACCACAACATGAAATGCTCTCAGGGTTTGAGGGCCTAGAGAAGACTTCCCTCCTGTCCCTTGCACAGAATGCTGCTTGGGGCTGAGAAGTGGATATGTTGACCCCTTGAGGGCCCTATCTGAGAGTCCATGTCCCTCAATGCATGGGGAATCAAAGGGGGGCATCACAAAGTGCCCACCAATTCCAGGCAGGCTCCAGACCTTGGCTTTCTCAACCCTCTTCCTGTCTTGGAAGGTTGGGGAACAGTGAGTGCAGGTGACACAGCCTTCCCACTAGCACCTCGTCCTTGGACACTAAGTTTATCTGGAAAGGGCAGAGCCCTAGTGACGACTGGGGAGGGAAGAAAGTGGTAAAATCAGAGCCACCTGTGTGGAGTAGGCAGGACAAGCGGGAGTGGGAGGTTCTTAGTCCTGAGAAGGTTAGTAGGCGAAGTCCTGGAGATGGCAGGAGGCTTCTGGGGGTCAGTGGGAGAATCTGCGGTCAGCGGGAAGGGTCATGGGATAAGCGGGGAGAGTCTGGGCTCTGTGCCAGAGAGGGGACTGAGCTGGGCGTCAGCTGGAGGGCCCTGGCATCAGTGGGAGTGTCTGGGTGTTGGTGGGCAGGGCGTTGGTGGGAGGAGTCTGGGAGCCAGTTGGGGGTAACTGAAGCAGCATCGAGGGGTTGGGCAGGGCAGTGGTCAGCAGGAAGGTGCTGACCAGTGAGGGCTAACAAGCCCGAGGGTGAGGGTAGTGGGCTGGGCCCTGGGACCCTGACCACAAGCTCCATGGGCTCCCGAGCCTTGTTTCGATAAGCCCGACGGATGGTGTCTACTGCTCGCTGGTGGGTCACCTGCTCCAGGCTTTCTCCATCCACTGCCACAAGCTCAAAGCCAGCCTGGATGGGAGTGGGAGAACCACAGCCCTTTCTCCTCATGTCACCCCCACCCCATCCTGGCCTGAAGCAGGTCCTCTCACCTTCCAGCAGCTAGGGCACTCCTCCCCTGTCTGGGTGGAGAGGATGGACAATGGGACTTTTGTGCCTGGAGCAGTTGGGGGCAGGGTGGGGCACAGACAAGGGCCCTTTGTCCCTTGGGGCTTGGGGTGGAATAGGATGGGCAGGCCTCAGGCTCAGGCTAGCATGAGGGGGCAGATCTTTCCCTAGACCTGCTCATCCTGTTCACCTGACCCCACTGTCCCCAAGCCTCCCCCCACGACCTGGCTAAACATGTCTGGCTGGAAGATGAACATGCACCAGCCCCACCCCACACCAGAACTCAGCTTTGGGCTGAGAGAGTGGGCCCGGGTGCTCCTCACCCACCTGCAGGGCCCCACTGAGGAAGGCGGCCCCTCCGGGGAAGATCTTTTCTATCTTCACCATGGGCTGCACCTTGGACTCGATGCCTCCAGAAATGCTGATGCCTGGTGATGGTGAGAGACACTGGTGAGAGTGCAGCCAGACCCCCACCCAGATCTCCCAGGAGAAACCAGGGACCCCATCCCCAAATCCAGGGTTTCCAACTTTTCCCAAACACCAGGTTCTGTTATTACTCATGTCTCACTCCAAAATCCACCAGCCTCCGACCTCCTCAACTCTAGGCCCCCCACCTATACCCCAATACCCCAGATTCTGTTCCTAGGCCCAGGTCCCATAACCACACCCCAAACCCAAGCCCACCAACATCACCCAAACCTGAGACCCCCCTGCCAGACCCAGGCCCACCTGGACTCACCCAAGGACTGCTTCATCTTGGACAGCGTGACTGTCCTCAGCTCTCCACTGGGGGCCTTCATGTCTGTGTCCTCAGGTGTCCTGCCAGTTCCATTCTCCAAGGGCCCTTGCCCAGCCCCCACTTTGGCTGCCTGCCCATCCAGAGGTCGAGGCAGAGGGGGCCTGGCCTTCCGAGGCTTATGGCAGCGCCCATTGGCCACGCTGGGAGTGGGGATAGGCGCCGGGGATGGGGAGCGTCTGCGTCCAGGGGACTTGCCTCGAACCCGGCTGTGGCTGCGGCTGCGGCTGTGGCTCTGGGCCAGGCCCTGGCCCTGGCTATGTGGAGTCTCCTCGTGGCTCGGGGGTTCTGTCAGCAGCCAGTTAGGCCGTGGGGGCCGGGGAGCCACGGGGGGTGGCTGGGGAGGGGGCGTGCAGGTGCGTCGGTGTGAGGCAAAGGCATCTACTGGCACGTCTTGGAGAGGGAGGACCCCTTTGTGAGGGTGGCGGGTGGCAGTGGCACTCAGAGAGAGCTTGAGGCCCCCCAGCTGCACCCCCAGCTCCCTGTCATCTTCCTTCTCTGAGACGCCATTCACAGGCAGCAGGTAGAAGCCTCCGCGGCTGTCTGGGGAAGATGGTCAAGGTCAGGCTGCCCCCTGCTCACCTCCCAGCCTGAGCACCTTCCAGACCCCAGTCCCTGCCTTTCTTTGTGCAGAGCCTGTGAGAACCAGGCCTGGGTTTGCTCGGGCCCCACCACAGAGTGTCCCGCAGTGACGGACACTGCCCACGGGGGCCGGCAGACAAACATGCTCCGTTATAACAGTAGTATTTTAATACTTTCTGCTGTAATAGTTACAGTTCTATTTTAAAGTGTCTAAGAAAAATATGGCTAGTACATCAAACTGGTAATTTCTTGGAGATTATTGCATAGAATGAGTCTCGATTTTAAAAGTGAGTGGGTTTAAAACCAACTATTAAGTAAATAATAGTACAAATGGTGAGCAGATGTGATAAAAATGGCCCTAGTGGACGAGGGTTTTCCTTCAGGAAACCACAGTGTACCTCTGAAGCCACAGCTGCCCCACGTGCGGGCAGGGACAGAAGACCTACTCTCCCTGCCCCAATCTCCCCCAGGTCATGCCCCTTCCCAGGCTCTGGGGCTCTCACTGACCAGGCACAGGTGTGATGAGATGACGCTTGGGTGGCATGTCCTGCCGGGTTGGTCTCAAAGCAGGAGGCCATACTGGTTGGAGAAGAGAACAGATCAGAGGCAAGGCACCCCTGCCAGGCTCCCTGATGGACACAGCTCAGGGCTCAGGCAATCTCTGCCACTGCCCCCACCATGGGATCCCACCCCCACCCCACCTGAGGCTCAGGATCCAGAAGTCCGACCCTCTCCCCGCTGCTGACCTGCCCTGCTCTTGAGGGCCTCGAAAGCCTCCAGCTCCACTGGCATCACCATGCTGTCGAAGCGGCCCAGGTCCGTGGGAGCCACCACACACCTGGGAGAGGGCAAGAGACGGAGGGTGGGCAGGGGCCCAGTTCTGGAGGTGCCGGCAGGAGCTTTAGCCGTGAGGAGGTTGGGGGAGGTCAGGGATTCCCTTACTGCCCTCACGCCCTTCCCTTCACTCCCTCCCACCTGATGTCCCTTAGCAGCAGCAGCTTCTCAGGCCTGTCTAGGATGGCCAACAGGGGCCGCACCAGGTCCTCCACGCCACCCTCGTGGACATACTGCAGATAGAGGCACCACAGGTCAGACAGCAGTGGGGACTTCCAGAGCTGGGTGAAGGGAAATGCCAGGGAATATAGGGGCCCTGGGACCCATCCAGCCCTCCACCCTTTAGGAGAGGTTCATCCACCCCCAGGCTGTCCGCAGGATGATCTTATCTTAGTGACTAGGTACAGGCCTCCAATAATAATAACAGACCTGTAATAAACAGCGAGCCTTTTACATATGGTCTCTCATTTAGCAACCACTCTGAGAGATGACATTAATTATTCCTGTTTTACAGATGAGGAAACTGAGGCTCAGAGAGAAGGATTTTGCTCAAAGCCACACAGAGAAGGAAGTGTGAAGAGGTACTGGAACCTGCGAAGTCTGGTTCTTGCCTGCTCTGGAACAGAAAAGGATGTGCAGAGAGTGGACTCTCCTCCCCACACCACCTCCCAGGCAGAAGGAAGGAATTAGAGCCAAACATGAGGCTGTGGGCCTGGCTGTCCCAGCACGTGTCTGCATACAGACCTACACATTAGGCTTTGTTCAGGGCTGGAATGGGGACCTTGGGGAAGGGGTGGCTCTACAGAAAGCCTCTCCAGTCAGTACCCTGGGGGGTGGCACCCCTTCAGCCTGGCACTGCCGGGATGCCTCCAGCCACACCCCATGGACTCGGAAGAACTGAACACTGGGAGTCGCCCTACTTGGACAGCATACTGCCCCCTAGTGGCGAGAGGGAGACTGATTCAGGAACATGTAGACATAGAACATCTCCTAAGTGTAGACACAGAGATAGAGCAGGCCCTGGTGGTCAGAGGGAGTCATTCGTAAATATCTGGAAATAAATAAAATATAAACTACGTGTGTGGCCCCAAACCACACACAAAGTTACAAGGACTCACACATACACATGTCAACAATACACTCCCTTTGGTTTGGAGAGAGATACATGTTACACAGAACCAACCACATATGTGCACACAGGTCAAGCCCACAAACCCTAACTCGGCAATAATTAAGTGCCAGGTCCTGTATGGGGCAGTGGGGGCACAATGATAAAGACCCTGTCTCCGATCCTCAGGAACTCAGTCTAGTGACTTGAGGTGCGGATGAGCCATGTACCCCAGCGAACTAGAAATCACGGGCAATGGGGCACAAGGAGTATCAGAGGAAGGTGGGAGGATCAGAGTGGGCTTCATGGAAGGGGTGACATTTACACTGACACCTACATGATAGATGCAGGAAACAGCATCAAAGCTGGGAGGAAAGTGCTCTGAGGATGGTGTGGAATAATGAGTAGACTGAGCTTCAGCTTGGCCATGGGGTCCATGAATAGCCTCCATGTAGGGCTGTGCAGGTTGTGACTATGTAAGTAGCACCCCCTACAGTTGTGCAGTGCATAACCTGCATAAATCTATGTGGTGGCTGTGGGAAAGCTGAGGTTAATGCGTTGGGGGGTCAAATCAGGGAGTCAAATGTGAGGGTAAGGAGCTTATACTCTATTCTGCCGAAGATAAGGGGTCCCTAGGTGGCTTGGGGAGTATAAAGTGAGCAAAGAGGTGGTTTAGAATTCCTGGACTGGTGGCTGTGGAGAGATGGCTTAGAGCGGGAGTGGGGGCCTGGGGGTCAAGGCTATACCTCTGAGTCACCAGGGGGACTTTACTAATCACTCAGGGCAGGGCTCCATCCCAGAGTGTCTGATCTCTTGGTGCGGGTGGGGCTTGGGTCAGGTTTGGATGGTAGGTAGACTCCGCAGGTCATATGGGGGCACAGTGAGAGGAGGCCCTGGTTTGGGCAAAGAAGGGGAGGGGAGGGATGAGGGGAAAGGAGTCTGCCAAAGAAACAGACAGAGCCCCACCTAGTGGCCAGAACCCAGAGTTGCAGGCTCCTCTTGCCCTGCAGAGCCGAGGTGACATCTACTGAGTTTAGCCCAAAGCCCTGAGCTGTCCCCTCCAAAGTGCACCTCCATCTGCAGTTCTGTTGTGGACCAGGCCTTGGTAAAGGGACACATGAATGACCACATCTCCATCTCCAGGTGACAATGAACAGATGCACACATGCACTAGCCAGACACATACACATACACACACACAGAGATAATCGTGCAGTCATGTTGACACGAACCCAAGTACCCCACAGAAACATCAATGTATACATCAAATGGACACACAGCACAGCCCCACCCTGAGCAAGACGAGGGGTGGGGTATGCACAGGCAATTTTCTGAAGCCTCTCAGCTTGCCCTCGCACACGGTGTGCACTGACACATGTTCCTCACAGGGAGCCTCTCACAGTACATCTTGGTTTTCCAGAGACAGAGCAGTAGGAGAGGACCTCCCAATCCTCCTGGAGGGGGTGAGCCATGCCCCCACAGCCTCCCCAATATTCGGGCTCCAGGGACTTCAATCTGACTCCTACCCCACCCCACATGGGTCCTCTGGTTCTGTTTGAAGTGGAAGGAGCAGAGAACAATGGCGCAGGTGTGCCGGGGAGGGCTGGGATGTGCACTTATTGGGTAGAAGGACAGGGACCTGGCATGAGGCTGGGCCTGCTGGCTGACCCAGGAGCAGGAGGGGGCAAAGGGGGGTTGGGGGAAGTCCAGGGGCTCAGAGAGGGCAGAGGCAGGTGACTACAGGGACTCACTTCTCCCCACTCATCCCCTGTCTAGCTCCTCTTCTCAGTTTAAATATTAGCTCCTTGGAGAGGCTCTCAGGGACTATGCCATCTAACGTGCCTCCTGGGTTGTCTTCTTACATCCTTTCCCTTCACAGCACTTGCCTGCCCTGTCACCGTGGGTGTTTAAGTTCTGGTTATCACCTGTATCCCCTTCCTTCTCTTAGTGACCACCGATCTCCCAGCGTCGAGCTCAGATACTGGTCAGTGGACAGTGGCCTGAATGAATGAAGGGCTGGGTGGCTGGGTGACCACATGCTGGGGCCAGAGGATTACCCGGGAGCAGTGGCGGGTGACAGCCAACACCTCATCATTGGTTAGCAGCCGCTGGGCCAGGTCTTGAATGAGGGGCTTCCGGCTCTCCCAGGCCTGCACCTGCTCATCCACATTGGGCAGCTGGCTGGAGGGGCTCCCGGACCTGGCAGAGAGCAGGGCCCGGCCCTTTTCCCGGTCTACAGGGCAGAAGCAGAAGAGTCTGTTGAAGGAGCCAGGAGCCATCAGGGGAGGGGCAAGGGCTTGTCTAAGTGGGGCCAAGCCCCAAAACAGACCGGCTGAGAGGCCCAGGTGACCAGGACAGAATCCCAGCCTAGCTCATGCACTTCCCACCACGATCTCCCATAGCAACCTGCCCACCAATGGAGCCCCAACCCCAGCCCCTCAGCCCCCACACCGACTGCTATACCAGTCTGTTCCTTAATGGAGTCTAGGCCTAGTGCCCCCTGGACACCTCAAAAGTACACTGTCAAATTAGTCTGTTCCCCATGGGAGTCTCAACACAAGCCCCCAAAATGCACCCCAATATCTGTCTCAACCCTATCTTTTCTAGTAATCTTAATCCAATTCTTTTAGCTGACCCAATATGTACCTATCTGCCTGATCCCCTATGCTTGACCCCAGCTGAGTTTAGTCCAAAGCCACTTAGCTGGCCCCCAACATGCACCCTCATCTGCTGTCCATTGCAAACCAGGTAAAGGGGTGCATGGGTTACCACGTCTCAGTCTCCAGGTGACGAACTTCTGCACAGGCCCCACGCCCCCTGCTATAAAGAAGAAACAGGCTCAGCTGCAGGCCTGGCCCCCAATCCAAAAATGAGGGTTGGGAGGGCTCAGGACTGGCTGGAATGGAGAGTTCAGGCTGGGAGTATGTGGGAAGTGGGGGAAAGAGGCCTGGCAGTGAGGGACTTTGAAGGTCATGCTCAGCTAAGGGACTTCATTCGCAGGCAGTGGGGAGTCGGTGGAGGTTTTGGATTAAAAGAGGGTGCAGCCTGAGCTCTACTTATGAAGATTAATTTGGAAGCAAATGTTTGAAGGGAAGAATCTGAAGGACAGAGCTTGGGGAGCACCTACCTTCTGGGGACAGACAGAAAAAGAGGAGCCTTTGAAGGAAAGAGAGGAGTGGCCAGAGAAGTGAAAGGAGAACCAGGGGAGAGCAGGGCCCTGGGAGCTGTGGGAAGAGAGATGGGTCGAAGGAAGGGCCCTGGCTGGCTCTAATGTGAAGGGATCTTCTCTCTCATGGGACCATCACCTTGAGACCCCAGGACATCTGACTCCAGGATGGAGCAAGATCAAGTGCCTCATCCTCAGGCTGTTTTCGCCTAACCAACACCCACTCCACCTTTTGGAAACAGCACCCTGATTTTCTCCTGGGGACCCACCCCAGGTACTCAGCCCATGTACTCCAGGGTGGGCACATGACCCAGGCTGGCCAATTAAAGCACCTTGTCTCTCTCCCACATCACAGTGATTTGTTCAGCATGGCATGTGATCCCAGCTGGGCCAGTGAGAGCCCACCCTGGGACTTCAGCTGGAACTATTTAAGGAGAAACTCTCTTCCTCTGGGCTTGCTAAGCACTAGTAGCCATCTTACCTCCAAGTTGGCAAAGCCACATGATAATGAAGCCAACCCATGGGAAAGATGGAGGGGGTAGATGGTAGCGTTCTGATGACATTCTTCAGACCTTTATACTGAGCTTAAATCAGTAGCTGAGGTAAGAAATATTTGGTTTTCTTTTTTGGCAGCTGGCTAGTATGGGGATTCGAACCCGTGACTTTGGCATTATAAGGCTGCATTGTAATAAAAATAAGTGCTTTTTTAAAAAGCGATTTTGAGGGCTGACCAAGTAGGCTCAGTTGGTTAGAGCATCGTGCTGATAACACCAGGATCCAGGGTTCAATCTCTGTACCGGCCAGCTGCCCCCTGACCTCCAATAAAATTACGTAAAGCTACTTTGAGTTGAGTTTCCCCCACATGCAATTCCAAAATCTTAACTCATCCACTCTTGGTCTAGTTTCTGAAACTCACCAGAGAGATGAGAGGGACTCTTGTGAGGGTCCTCAGGAAGCCTCTGACATAAGTACAGCCTGGGCTGGGCCCTTCTGCCTTGGCCCTAAACTAGAAATGGTCGTGCTGAAGGATGGTTCTAGAACTGGTGGAGCCAATGGAGCTCTGGCCGGAGGATGTAAAGCCAAACACTCTAGGAAGAGTGTGCCCTACCGGCACCACCACCACTACCAGGAGAACAGGGCTCTGACCTGAGCTCTTCCACTCCCTTGCTGTGCTGTGACTCTGTTTCCCTTTCTGTGAAATGGGGAGATGAGGCAGTATAACAATGACCACTACATTTTCTGAGTACCTTCTGTGTGCCAAGGTACTACGTGATTTACATATGCTAACTCACTTATTCCCCACTACTCCTAAAGAAGTAGATACTATTTCTCTCATGTTACTCTTGAGGACACTGATGCTTCCAGGAGTTGAGAGGTGACTCATAACTGGTAAGAGGCAGTGTGGGATTTCAACCTAGAACTGCTGGATGCCACAGCTGGTGGACTTTTCCCTGTCCTCCCTGTCCCATCAATCCAGGACTTACCTTTCTCCAGGTCCAGGCGAGGGCGTGCTTTGGCTGGGCTCCCACTGTCCAGTGTCCAGGCCTCTCTGCGCCCGTCCCCTGCTAGCCGCCCCTGCCGCCCTCCCTTGAAGAAGAGGTTCATCAGTGTCTTGGAGCGCTGCAGGGCACCCTTCTCCCCAGGGGACCCCGACTTCTTCTTCCGCTGCTTCTTCTCCTCTGCAGACACGAGGGAGCACCCGGGGGGCTGGAGGGGTGGGCAGAAGGGAAGGACAAGGGGCAGGGGTGTGGGGAGGAGCAGAGAGAAGGGAGAGTAGGGAGCAGGCAGGATCTGCAGCCGTGTGGGGGGTAGGGTGG